>NC_054741.1:81404468-81704468 GCF_018143015.1 Lytechinus variegatus
TGGTCTTTATGGTGTGGATTTCCCCCTAGATGTGTGGTCGTCAAGGAAATGGATATGTGAGCCATGATATTATTGATGTGCTATGTCTCACAATTTTATCTATACCAACTTTGTATATCATGTTGGCATGATTTCACATGCAATCTAAAGTACTTCTGTACAGAAGAGTTTTTCATGCTGCAGGAAGTGAATTGAAAAAATGCAATTGCTGCTAAACTTTTTTTATAGCTCATGCATTGAAAACATTGGTATTTTATTGTGGTATCCACAAAAGTCACAAAGGTTAAAATTTCATTAATCAGGAATTATCAGCAAACAGTATTTGTAAATTATGATTTTTTTTGTTAAAGAAAGATACATTGTGAGATTGAGGATTTGATTGTAGTTCCACCTAATACTACTATTCATTCATTCTTCAGTATACAAAGTCTTACATGTACAATTTATGAATGTAACTTATATACCATTCTATTTACAGTTTGTTTGTATTATACCCTTATGCTAACCCATATCTAACAGTTTTCCAGTCTAACTTACATGTATTCCACTATTCACCCTCATCTCCTGTTTGATATAGATTGATAAGCTCATTAAAAAGGGACTATTTGGAAAGTTTCTTTAATTTAAAACCCCATTTGGTTTCCTCTGTACTTTTTACTCCCCTTATTTTGAGGACCATCATTCATGTATAATATAGGAAGTAGATTGAGTCGTAATGGGGATGTTAGGCTGCCTTGTCTTCTTGTCTAAAAGAGAAAGGAGCTGCCTTGTCTTCTTGTCTAAAAGAGAAAGGACCCCTTTAGGAGAGCAAAAAAGCACTTATTATACTAGAAGAATAACCTAAAAACAAACGCAAAGTTGGTTTAAACTATCAATAAGTAAACCTTAAATTTGATGTGAAATCAACTACATTGGATTTCATTTTACTGCTTTAGGAGATAAATTAATACAAATAAAAAATCCTGCAATATTCAAGTTGAACTTACATACATGTACTTGAAATAAAAAGATAAAATTGTTTGTTTTTAATCTTCATCCTATCACATTTTAAAAAATCTTTAAAAATGACCCGTATCATGATTGTATTACCATACTAATTTTTTGTCCTTTTTTTTCTCCTTTCTCTCCTTTTCTTTTCTTGTGATAATTGAACTTTTCATTGTGGCTTTTAAAAAATTTTGTTTCACTTGTTCATGTTCTGTTGTTAATTCCTTATGATATTTCTTTTTTCTAATTTCCTGCACATACTGATAGTATGATAATTTTTGTTCAAATGTGATTCTGCTATGTGATTTTGTGTCTGGCTTTAACATTTTCTTGACAATGCGCTTGCCTGTTTTCTGATTGGCCAATTCTGTTTGTGTGATTGCTATCTATTATTACAAACTAATCTTGTTCTCATTCAATCATTCATTTACTACCTCACTCACTAATGTGTGCATTCATTAATTCCTTCCTTCCTTAATGTGTGCATTCATTCATTCATTCATTTATTCGTTCACTCACTCAAATTCATTCATTCATTCATTCATTCATACATTCGTTCATTCATTCAATCATTCATGTATTACTTCATCCTTTTTATGTCATTCCAATTTTAACCCTAATGTTTCCTCCTCCTTTCATACCATAACTCAAGTGACACCCATTTGTTTGTACTTTACTTTGGGGAATTCCCTTATGATCATGACTGTTCACTTTGTTCTACTCTGTATTTCTCTTGTATTGTGCATATGTTTTCCTTGCATGTCCTTCCTCCCTTAATGCACTTGTACACCACATCCTTAAATTCATCCTCTGTATCACTGCAACCATTTTATCTCTCTTCTCCCTTGTATGATCTGAAATATGATGTAACGTGTCAATTCCTGTCATGATATATACCTAATGTAACCCACATGTGAACACACCCCCATGCATCTCACTCCCCAATATTGTGTTACCTTGCATGCATATGAACACCCCCCATGTAAATCTTTGTAATCCCTTGACCATCATGTGACCTCTGTGTGACTACACCCACCACAGGCACGTCAGCTCCATTCTGAATCCAGCCTCCAACTCCTCTCACCAATATCTCCACTGCTTATTTCGCATCTCTCTTGCCAGGTCACCATCAGCGTCTAAATCCTCCCGAGTTTGTTACCGAGAGCAATGGTGTTCTGAGCTCCAGTGCGGGTTCTGCGGACAGTATCCCGCACTCCTTTGAGGCTCGCCTTTCACCTCAGCACACCATGGATCATATCCTGGTGTTCCCATCTGCAAACAGCAGTTCTCCAGAGTGCAATTGATTGGATGGAGTGTGATTTCCACACTCATTGGATTTGGACAGCTACAATACATCGGTGATGAAACAGTAATTGATGTAGTTGCTGCATCTGGTAATCTGCAAGTCACGGTTTGAGGGTCTTCATGACAAACAGACTGCTTTAGAAAGCATCACAACACAGCTAGCAGTTTACCCCTTTCCGCTAGATTGCTCCTAGCCTGATAAAACTTGATAGCAATTCTTGGCAGATTGTAATACTGTGAACATGTCTTCACATCCAGATTTTTTATACCCATTCTATGATCATCTGTTATTACATGTACTTAGTGGTTTTCCCCATTCATGTATAACCGTGTATTTGAAAAGCCTTGCCATGCACCATTGCTTATCATCATTGACTATAGCAAATGGTTGTTGATCTTTTGATACATTACATGTTCAGTTTTTAACTTCTGTTTTTGACATTAATGGAAAAGTTAAAGGTTTTTTTTTTCTTTCTCATGAATAGATTGCTAATACGTCAGGAGCATGAATAAATTAAAAATACAGTAAAAATGAATAAAATAGTAAATAAAAAAATATAAAAAAAACATGGCAAAGGCCATGTTATCAACCCATCAAATCATTGTAGTTTTAATGATTGTTTTTCAGACAAATGCTGACAACGTACACTGGTTGCAATGTCAGTTTTTAAGAGAGTTGATCTCACTGAATCCAATAAAATGACTTTGGCAATAATCAGTCTAAAATACACAGTTGGAAGTCTATTAATGGAAAACATTTCCCATCAATAGTGCATTTTATCATCTTCCTGTGTTTACATGCAAAACTGTATTTTTAGTTTATTATCTATGTTACTGTGCTTTCTTCATGTAAACTTTTTGATTTACAAGAGCTTTGATTTGGCAACTTCTGATACAAAGTTAATGTGTGAATGTTCCGTCGATTTAACCCTAATACTCTTCAACATTTTTCATGATAAATCTGCCGCACAAAAATATTTGACTGTGTCACTCACTGTCCTTTTACTTTGAAGTCTCCCAATACTTTTTGAGACCAAATAAGCAACACCCAAATACGCATATACAATCTTATGCAACATTATCAAAGTGTATGTCAGATCCCAAATTGCTTAAAACCCCTGATTTTATGTACAAAGTCAGTCAAAAAAATATGTTTTTAGCGAGAATTTATGAGTGATTATTTTTACTTAGAAATTGATTATGGTATCAGAATTGATTTTTATTTACAATTGTTAGCAATGCTATAAACAATATTAAAAAAATAGCATTCTCTTAGCTTTATTTAGTAAATTAGAGCAAAAATGAATGGTTTCATTAAAAAATTAGAATGAATAATTCATATGAAATAAAATGGATGAATTTAGTGAAATTTACCCTATCGGTCACAAAGATTACATCATTCTCTACCTTCATGCAAATTTTTGTAATGATTGTGCAATCTGCGACCGAGATCTTAAGGGGGATCATAATGCACCCCCCCCCCCCTGAGATGGCAAGAATACAAATACCTGGAACTAT
Source organism: Lytechinus variegatus (assembly GCF_018143015.1). Taxonomy (NCBI): domain Eukaryota; kingdom Metazoa; phylum Echinodermata; class Echinoidea; order Temnopleuroida; family Toxopneustidae; genus Lytechinus; species Lytechinus variegatus. The sequence continues at coordinate 81,408,279 of NC_054741.1, forward strand.
TAGGGTGAAAGGCATTAACACCCTACCAGGTAACATCTGTCTCCTGATAGCTCACTCGCATTCATCCTTTATTAGCAGTCGGGTAAAAAAAAAAGAGAAAAAAGAAAATCAGAGTTTCTTGTTACTTGCCCAACTGTGTTTGAGCAATCTATACTCTCCACGCGATATTAATTTTGCATTGTAATCTAAGTTTTTCTTTTTTACACTGATGCATTTACCAGGCGATCACCAATCAATCACCTTGAATATTCCTATTGCCTCTACTTGAACTTTGGTTCTCTCCATAGACCTTATATTAACACTTTATCAATTCTCAGATTAAATTACAGATAGAAACCAAATTTAGTTCTTGAAACACAAGACACCTTTACATGTACAACTTCAATTAATTTGTTGAGTCAACCCCCCCTTGAGCTTCTGGCCGCTGATCTTGCAAGTACTGCAAAACTTTGCACAATAGTAGTACACGATGGTGTGTACATCACTATTGTTAATATTTCAAAAATGATAATACATTTTATATGAATTAATTATGCTAATTTATGCATAAATCATACTTTTTGGCTCTTAGTCACTGAATGAAGCTACTAGAATGCTAATTATGGATAAAAATGTGTTTTATAGCATTCTTAACAATTATTATAGAAAATTTAGGTTTGAAAATCAATATTCCATGTAATTTTATTGTTTTATGAATACCTTTTGGTTTTTCTTTTTTACCACCAAATTCATTGCAATACATTGAAGCATAACTAAAATGAATGAAAATATCTTTTTGAATAAGATGAGAAAAGTTTGCTTTCATTCGCTTTGTACACAAAACCATGTTTTGGGGCAAATTTGGGTCTTATATGCATCTACAATATATTGTGTAATTTCAGAAATTGCCTACCCAGGTGTTTTAAATTAGGTTTAATAATAATATTATAGGGTATTTGTATAGTGCATATGTTTTCAAGGCACTCCTATATTTTCCTGGCAAAGCTAGTCTACCAATTCTGGTGCTCAGAGCTTTTTTTGTATTGTATTGTATTTATTTCCATTCATGAAAACATGTAAAATTCAAACAAATGTTACATCAGGTATAATTACAAAATGGCGCATATGAATGGCTGGATTGCCCACTCAAAGAGTCTTAATTATTACCACTCAATTCTGCCAAGGGTCCAGAAAAAATAATTGATAATAACACAAACTGTATTTTAAACATCTTAAACGAGCAAAAAAGAACTACATAAAACAAAATATTAAGCTTTTTTTATGAATTTCTCCCTGCCAGTACCCAATTACCTCACCTGGGATGGGTGCAGCACATTGTGGATGAATTTCTCGCTGAAGGAAAATACGCCATAGCTAGGATTCAAACCCATGACCCTCTGTTTCAAAGTCCAGAGACTAATCCACAACGTTATAAAGATGTGCAAGACTTGAAAGTAAAAAGTCAGTGATCGATGTAGCCTCATAATTTTGTCTGGCAGAATGGTCGTGGAAAATGGGGGGGGTTGATTCAATTGCTTTACCATAGGTACGTGATTTAAAGATCGATTTTGACTAAAGCAAATCAATTTATATATTTTTTCTGTTGAAAGTAGCAAGCCAGCAATCAGTTGCAAATTTCTTACTGTTTCATTATTAACGACAATGATGCATGTATTTAGAAAAATATATGATTGCAAAGTGTTGGGATAACTGGCTGTCTATGGTTGAGATCAATCAGATCAATTAAAACTTTTTTTTTTGGTTTTAGATGGGGCCCCTCTTCCCAATTAATGTTCTAATTAGTTTGGTTTCTTTCAAGGTGAACATTCGTCATTTGATGTTGATTCGTTGGTTGACATTGTGTGCATATCAAGAATGTGTATGCATACTAAGTATTTAACCAAATGGTCAACTGCTCAAAGGTCTTGAGGGTCTCGGTTTGAATGATTAATGCCTTATTAAAGGATACTGGAATGCCAGTCATGTTTTGAAACCTTGGCTATAAAACAACCTCTTGTAAAATAGATGGAAGGTATAATAAATACGTTTGTTGACAATAGACAAGATGTAGGATACGAGGCTAGAAACCAAATGGTGCTGTGATGTACAGGAAATGACGCAGAATGGACATTGAAGTAGAGAGGAAATGCCTTTATATGTTGCAGATTGCCTCCATGTATGTGTGCTGTAATTGGTCAGTTGTGTGTGTGTGTGTGATATTGTTGAATGCAGGTGTTTATTTTCTGAGGAAAGTAATAGTTAGTTAGTGATTTTCACTAACTGATTTGTTTCTGAGGCAATTAGATCTAAGGATTTCAGTAGGGGAGCGTTTCAAGACACAAATAGTGATTTTCACCCACACTTGCTTCCAAGCTACTGGAATTCTTAGATATATGCCACAATTTATGCCCTTTGTGTCTGATCAACTGAAATAAATGTCATGTGAATGTAACCATATTATTCTGTCGATGATTTACCTTGTGCAGCTCCAATAGTAGTAAATAATGAGAATTGAATACTCATTTGAAATACAAGACTGCTCTCTTAATAAAAGTAAACAAATGTCAAAAGTTCCATTGTGAAGTATTTTTTGAAAGAATTAAAAAGTTTTTCATATTTGTTGCTGTTGAATCGATCTCAAGGTGTCCAGCACAAGTGTTTTGAAGTATCCCCCCCCCAAAAGGTAGAATGGTATTATTTTAGATTTCAATGAATTGCTTATCACTTGCTTCACAAAGGCCAGGGCAACATTTCATGAAAACCTTTTTAAGACAGCAATCAATATTAGTCTTTTGTGAAAATACATGACTATGACTATCTTAATGACAAGGTTTCAATAGCTTGTAAGTTCAAGATGTGATTGATTATTAGTTTAGTGTGATTGTGCCAAGCATGATGTCAAGTAATGTAGGGATCATTGCAAATAGTCAGAGTTCCTAACAAATGCAACTCTAAAAATCAGTCATACTTTATCAAGATCCCCCCTCCCCAAACTGAATATAAAATCAAAATGAATGAATAGATATATAGATAATATATAAATACATGAAAAAAGTCATATGATTTAACAAATGACATTTGGGACATGTTGCTTTGAAGCACGATTTTGCATAATTAGAATGTACGGCCCAAATAAGGTGGTTTTGAAAACCGTTGGTTGAAACTCATCTTCTATGCAGATTTCCTGTATAGATAAATGTACTGTGTATATCGAACCATGTCTAATGGTCAATATTTATGCCAAATTGACGCTATTTGCAATGGTTGAGCACACTATTTTATTCAGGAGTCCACTGTTCCAAATTCTGGACTCGTGAATAAACTAGTGTGCTCAACCATTGCAATAGGCATCAATTTGGTGAACATTTTGTAATATATGTAGTAAATCAAGCATAATTATAGACATTTTATACAGGAAATCTGCATAAACTACAAAGGGTTCAACCAATGGTTTTACAAACCACGATTTTTAATTTGGGCATATAAGTTGATGTCTTTAAAAACATCATTTGGGGGGGGGGTTTACACGGACTATCAAAGGGCATTAATAACAATTGCACTATTTACATTATAGTTTTTTACTAACTACATCTAGCTATCATTAAATACATTTATATTGCACAAACTAATTTATTTATTTGCAAGGCATATTAGATGTTAAAAAATAAAAATGCAGGAAAGATTTACACCATGTTAAAAGTGCCTTTTGAGTTAGCAACAGTTTTAGATGTTATTTAAGTTTTGGATTTTTTTCTCTTGTCCTTTTACCTAAATTGTGATTTGGGACAAGATGTCAATGTATTTGATATTAGGTAATGTACCTTTTCCAGATAATTTTGAAAATATACACAAGAAAAAAAATATATAAATAGGCTTATTCTGATTAAATGACACAGTAATATATTTCTGTGTCATTCTCACGGGGCATGGCATTGTATACAAGTATATGTATTTGGGAAAAAAAGGCATCAAAGTGAAAGATACAATTCTTCAATTTCCTACTGTAAACAAGGAGTAACCAGTTTCTTTAATATAATTTGCATATAAAAATAATTGGTGTAGTTTTTGAAATTTTCATGATGCAATTTTCAGAAATAGTATACAAGAATAAATGAGAACAGCATGTTTGTGCAAAATGTTAGCTTGTACATTAGGTGGGTTTATAGATATCAAGCTAAAAAAAACCTCATATTGTGTCCATAAATCGGATATTGTATAAAAGATAACATTATGTAGTCCCTGAAGGAAGGCTACGTGAGTCTGCATTGCCAGTGACTTGTACAAATCTATTCTTACATGTACATTCCACTCAAATATTGAACATAATGTTGATGATTTGTGTGAAGGGAGAGCTATGATATACCAGTAATATGAAGAATCAACATTTAAATTAAAAAAAATAAATATCTTGACATATTGTACATGTTATTCAGATGCTATTATGTAAATGCCATTATCCATCTTTATGCCCTACATATTTTATGATATACAGTAGCTATACAGTTTTTGTATACAAAGTATGAAGTAAATATGTCTTTATCGCTGATGCTTTGAATTATATTGACTGTAATATGGTTGGTGGCATATAATGCATCTTGTGAGAGAAAATTAAAATGGTTGGATCCTTAAATCATAGACAAATTTCTTGTACTGAATTTCTTATATCTTGAAGTATTGTCTCGACATCATATTTCCTGTATAAAAGCACTGAACAGATGAATAGTTTAAAACCCATGCTGTAAGATGGTGTTTTAAATTCTGTATCAGACATACTACTGATAATAAAATAAAGAGATTTGTGAAGTAATGGAATTAGAATGAAACAAAGTAACAATTTTTAATGGGATTACATATTCATCATTATAAATTTGACTTGTCTTTGGTGTGTGATTTGTGTGTATCTGATAGAATTGAAAATGCATTTTTATTTATATAAACTCAGGAAAGAAAAATAGAAACAAGAGGAATGGGTGGCTGGATTAAACCAGGAATGATTGGACACAAGGATGGTTTTAATTTCTCCATTTTTCATTATTACTTGTACATTGCAATTTTTTGTTCTTTTATTTGCAATTATTTGTATTGAGTTGGTAATATGGTGGACTGGAACACATAGGAATCATGTAAATTGTACTACAGCATCACAAGTTTTTACATCCTAAAAGGCAATTTTGTGAACCAGAGTTAGAGATACTATGGATGGTAACATATAGAGATACAGTCAATATTTACAATCTATTAATAATTAATGAATTAATATTTTTATCCTTGGTTTCCAAATAACAGATAAATTTCATAATTGTCTGTCTTATGAAATACATCCTAGATGCCTAATTATTGTGTAACCCAATTGAAATTACCAAAATAGCACAAGTGGCATGAACTTTCCATAAAGCTTTTCATTTAATTTCATTATTGGTTGTAAAATGTAAGTTTGGAATTGAACACATGCCCCCGAGATTAAAAGAGTGTAGTTGTCAAATTTAGTTGAACAGACATTAAGAAACTTTAATACTCTAGAATTATAAAAAAAAGTATTTCTAATGGTGATTAGTGTCTTTTCTTTCATTTATATTCATTCACGTATAGGCCCATATAGTGTAACTTGCTTTTTTTCTTGATGTATAATTTTGTTGATTATTTCCTTATTGCAGTATACCTTTCATTGCCTCATGATGTATTGGTAATTGTTCCCATGCAATGTTCAACGTGGGATGGTGTCCTTGAAAAAAAACAAATGACCTTTGAACTTCCAGTCTATTGTCAAACTTTTATGAGTCAGCATGGAAGAATGCATGCAGTGTGATGCTTGAATAAAGCTCAATGCCAGTCACATTGTCTGTTTCAAGGAGTACTTACTGTGACTGCACTTCATACAATTATGTAGCAGTGTTAACCACATCAGAATGTATTTACATAATTAGGCACAAAGCACCATATTAGGATTAAGGATGCAAATATAGAGTTTTAGGGTTTTTCCTAAAAACCACTTTAGTTTGTTATTGAGGAGTGTAATGGTGCTTCCTCTTTTTAGTGGTGTCTATGAAATCGACTGAGAGTGATGACCAGTAAAATAAACAATCACGAAAGAATCATTCAACTTAATTACAATGATTCATCTATACAAATATGTGAATGTAAGAATGGTATGGATTGTGTTTTGTAGAGGAATTTGTGTTGTCTGATATATTTTATTTCAAACGAGTCAGAAGTGATGAATTATGTGGGTCAGCCTAATTGGAATTATCAAGAATGAGAAGAGATGCGCAGATTCCTCAAATAAAAACCCGAGTCTAATAATCAGAATAATAACATAAGAATTTTATTAAAAGCAAATATTGATCTTCCACTCATGGCTAAATTTCAAACCTGAATATTTCTTATTCATGACCTTAATGAGAATATGTACCCTCTTGAATTTAATTGTGTAGGATTACACATCCAAAACAAGCTCTCAACTTGAATACATCTAGTATGTTATCAGTTGATTGAAGAAAACAAATATAAATAAGAGAAGGGAAAGAGACAGGATATATATATATAGTGTAAGATACATGTATGCATTGTTGATATATTGACCAGACATTGTTCTTTTTATCACATTGGATGTGCATTTTGGTGTGGAGTTATTTGGTCAAGTCAACCTAGAGGCTAGTATAAGTTTGGAATCAAATACCCCTTCTATACCAACAGCTTTTGGAGATACTGTCTTACAATAAAACTAATACCCGATAGACAAAATAGATATGTAGAAAGAATTGTGTGTGATCTCAAATTATTTCAACAGGCCCATGGTTTTCTTAATGAACCTTCAGACTAATGAGACGAGACAGGCAAGACCCCAAATAGGTCATTTAAAAACGTTACTCCCATCCTTTTATGACATTGTAATGGACATACTGCCATTTTTTTTTAAATCAGACTGTTTCCATATAGGTTTTTTTTTTTTTAAGTGGTCAAATATTGCCAAAACTTGTCCTGCCTTGAAAAAAAGTATTTGAGTTTTACGTCTGTTGCAACAGGTATATTTCATTGGCAAATAATAGGGCCCATTCACACAGAGTTGTATAAATCAGCCACAGAATGAAGTGGAGTTTGTAAAACAGCAGTGTGTGACCAAGGCAGTGATAGCAGAATTCCTGTGATAAGTGTGATTATAATCTATACACCATTATCAGAACCCAGATGTTATATATTGTACGATAAGATGTACCATAGCTTCATTAAATTATTATGTATAGTTGAATAATAATCTTTACAAAGATGTAAACAGTATATTCCATTTTCAAATATTGTTTTGAGATCAAAAATACTCGAAAAAAGGGGCAATTAAAGAGATGAGTTTAATGGCGAGAATGATCACAGACCTACGACGCAGGAGCCAGAGTGCTTAAGGTATGGATACCATATTGAGTAAAAATTAAATTGAAATGATAGATGGAGCATTTTCATATTCAAGAATAATTACAGGATCAGTGTAAATGTATTTTTCTATTCATCCTCAACAAGGTGGAAATTCTATGTCTATGCCAACTTGCAAAATAAATAAACGAAATGGCGACTAAAAGCTGTACAAGTTAAGGTAATATCAAATTATAGTTGATTCACTTGATTGCATTGAGTAGTTAGCAGCATCACTGGGACCTAGGATATATGAAAGAAGTTACAAACATTACAATTGATTGTAAATATTGATTGCATCTCTTAAATGTTTCATGGTCCTCGATTTGTGAAAAGTTAGGGATAAAAACAATTCATATCGCTAATACACAGGATTGTCCAGGCTTCTGAGCTGAAACAAAATGGAAGCTATTAATGTGTTGTGAAAAGCAATGACATGATATATCTTGGATGAATGTACAAGAGGTAAATTGTAAATGTGTTTAATCTTTCTTTTGTTTATCATTGTAAATTGAATATACTTATAAATTAAAAAGAAATAAAATCTTATGCCAAAAAAGTATTTGAGTTGTGCATTGAGCAATCCTTTGAAGTAGATAGTGATGTGTGAATGTCCTTTTATGATGCTCTGTGTTTGGTCACCAAGCACTCCGGTTTTGATATTGCCAAATGACAGTATGACTGACATGCATGTCACACATAGCATAGTTCATTGATTATGCTAATTTATGCATGGAATACGAAATTTGCTTTATTCCACTAGACCAAGCTCAAAATTTATTACATACATATACAGGTAACTTGCCCAATTAAAACTTGAACCTATTGGGACTAAGGAAAACTTCCTTAGAAGGCATAGAAAAACATGCTTTGCATAACCTGGGGGGTGTTTCACAAAGATTTAAGTATGACTTAGAGTCGCACTTAAATGTCTAGTTGCGCGCAGTATAGAAGGCATGACAGCATTGGTCAGATCATGCCAACAGGACGCGCACTGCTGCGTATTGATCAATAAGATTGCGCGTTGCATATCATGTACGCGTCGACATTTCAGTGCGACCTAAGTCATACTTAAATCTTTGTGAAACACCCCCCTGGTCTACAAGAGGGTTTAACTTTAGTAAATATCTGACTTTTTATCTGTATTTTCTTTTCAACCTTTTGATTATTGAAAAAAGAAAGGATATTTGTGAAGGATACTATTTAGTGTATGTAGAGCATAGAATTATTTCTGCCTGGGCACCACAAATTTGGTCCCAAAAGTTGCCATCAATGAATAATGCTGATTGCAATCTATATAATGGTACCTAAGTATCCAAATATACTCCACAAAGATTTTTAAATTTTGACAGAAAATCTTTTTTTTACTAAGATCCTCTTAACCTTGAAAATAGAGCCAGGTTATTTCTAAGATTTTTTGTCAATGCTAATTTTAGTGGATGAATGACGTAGAACGAATTACGCTTGGGCATTCCAAAGTTGGTCTGAAAGCATGTAATAATCCAAGTTGATTGAAATTGATGTGAAGAGCTGGGGTGGTATTCTGAGATCCATTTATCTTGCTATACAGTGCAAGTGCATTTAAAGTCAATAAATAAACACATCTCACTTCTTCGCCACACCACCTGGCAGATTGGACTTTCATTGGTTAAATGAGATGAGAGAGCTATAAAACTGCGTCCTCATTGGATATTGCTTCAAAGATAGATGTGTCTTACAGAAATAAAATGAAGATAAAATTGTTCAAAGAATACCAATTCGGAAAGATTTAAAATCTCACTGATTTTAACAGAGACAAAATACATAATTTTATCTGAGATAAAAGGGTCTCAGAATACCATCACTGGGCATGAAACACAATGACAGTTGGATTAAGTTGTTGTTGGTCTCCATGGCAATGAGATGAAATTGATAATTGACCAAGTGGTTTAAGTCTTGTTTATAATGTTCGATGATCTCAATAGAGTAAATTGATACAAATCTTAAACGAACATGAAAATGAACGTGAATCGGATGTTACAAAAAAAAATTGTGATAAAAAGTGTGTTATTTTGGGGTCTGCAAACTTCAACAAACACAATGACCTAAATAACATTGAGAGATACATAACCTCTACATGCTGTGGTCATGTATATCTGAAAATTTTGGGGAAACTTGGAAAAATAAGATAATATAATCAAACATGACATAGCATCTGTATCAAAATATACATACATTTTTCCATTGAAACAGATGGAACTGAAATTATCCATTGTAAACCAGAACTACACATTGATTTTCCATGTTTTGAATTATTAATCTTCTGCGTATACAATTTGTGCAATATTAATTTTTAATCACGAACTGCTTCTTCCAACTCGTGGGTTACTTACAATGCCATCATAGAATCAAAGTAGATAAAAAATGTAATGAAAAAAATGTTTATCAAGAGGACAATGACAGTCCCATGTTTGTGAATCTATTTACGAACTGATGAAGGTCCATCTCTTATGCAGGTCCATGGTAACACATACAGCCAATTTGCAGCACAGTATCAGAACAAAAAGAAATGCTCAGATTACATTTTTTTATGGGGAGACATTTATAATCAATGTCTGCATTTTAATGTGGTAGCAATTTACCATCAACCAGGTGCTGTAAGCATGTGGCAGACACTGTGTAGACGCATAACATACATATTTGTCGGTTTTTATCAATCAATCAATCTTACTCTTTAAATGTGCAAACAGGATAAGTCTATAACAATCACTACAATGAGGACATTTAATCCACTTAGCCTCAATTTTTTAAGTGTGAAATACATACAACTATATAATAATGTACTGGTCTACCTTCAAATATAAATTTGACAGTGATCAGATTTTGAAGAACATGAAATGATAACATTGCAGCCATTTCATTCCATGCTGGAATAATAATATGAATGGTAGTCAAAACTGTCTTGTTTCCCCAGTTTCAATTTTTGTAACATCATGAATTGTTCATAATATAAAATGAAACATGATAATGACAAAGCAGTTAGAACTATCCATTTTCATGAATAAAAGCACCTAATCTGAAACAGGAGTGAAATATTTGTCTATAAAGGAAATGAATGTCTACTTTATCCCTTTGATGATTGTCCAAGCCAATTAAGATTTTTTTCTCATTCAATTTTAAAAAGTTTCAATATTATCAACCTGTATATACCTCATACTAAGATTGTAATCACTGATTGTTCAAAATTACATCATGTGACGCAGTGCAACTCAGTCTACCAACATCTCAGGGTTTGGATTAATTTCTATCAAACTCTGTGATAGAATGCGTAACCCCTGAGGGTGGGACCACGGATGGTCACATATCATCACACGCACCACGAACCGTCCTCTCTGCGCAAATACAGTGTGCTATCGCGCCTCGCGATTTCACCACGATTCGTCCTCTCTGTTACGATGCCCACTGTGGCATAAATAATTCACTTCAAGAAAATGTAAAGATACGGGATGAAACTTTGGAACCTGAACTATCGAACAAAGACACCAGTAAATAATTTGCTCTCTTTGTAGGTGCACTTATTGCTGGTTTTAAAAAACCTTTGTGCGCAGAGAGGACGGTTCGTGGTGCGTGCGACGATATGTTTAACCACCAGCGCACTGGCCATGCCTGTACCAGTTTACCCACAGCATGTGCAGCTCTTGGTGAACCAACTAAGATTTAGAGTTACACTAATGGTCCTAAAATTGATACCGGTAACTCATTGGTCTCAAGTTATGTGATGAGGGACAAAGTATATGAAAAGAAACATGAATTTCTCTGTATTCGGATGACAGAAATCATCACTCCCTCAGCACAATTCACACTGCGCCCTTCTATCAAGCCTTGGCAAAGGCCTCTGGGTGATAGGAGGGTGGGTATGATCAGCACCTCCGGAATGATCATTCACACAGTCATCTTCATCAATAGGGGAGTCAACTGCATAAACCATTTTATCAATTGTTCCAAATAATGACAGTTGTTTTGGAGAAATTTGCTTAACATATTTTGAATGGAGGGAAGAAGTTAAACAATCTACAAGTATATGATTGTAGTTCTAACAATACCCCCCCCCCCCTTTAATTTAAGCAAAGAAGCAACTAATTTTATGCCATTTTAGGGTAGATATTTATGATTGATCATACACAATATCCAATGCAACTAATCAGTTCCATGCTCAACAGCTAAGCTTTATTTTATAAGGCTCTGGTCAATAGGCCGGTGTATGTCATGGCAGTTAATACTAACAATCTGCAGGGATTTGTAAGGATTAAAAAAAAAATCGGAGATTGTCTCAGAATAACATGTGAAAATCAAAATCTATAGAGGGAATCTACACCAGAATTACTTGAATTCCGCCAATTTTCATCCATGTATGTAAAACTATGAGCATCTTCAATATCAACAAGATCAAGAACACAAATGTCATTGATCATAACGAGAAGAAAATATATCAACAAGTTTAAACACCACCAGTACAATTTTAAACAGCAATCATTACATTCACACAAGTCAAACTAGCACATCTAATTTTCCCCTAAAAACACACTTGGGTACAGTGTACAGTTTATTTTTTAAAATTTAAAAGAAAACTGCAGTACGATTGAAGTTAGTAATTTTCTAGAACAATAAGAAAAATGAATGTTCCTCCTGAAGTTTTTTTCCACCACAAACAAGCTATTCCCATCCCACTACATGTCCTTTAGACACATAAATGTTGATTGCCAAACAAGTATTACTCCTTCAAGTTACATCAAATTTGCATTTATATTTTGCATTCAATAATTTCTTTACATGTTCAGTCACACACATGGTCAAATGGAAATACAGTTCCTGTGATGACCATTAGACTTTTAAGGACCAAACCAAAGTAATGTGGTTGCAAGTCATTAATAAATACTGCAAACGACACCTTGATAAACCAACTCTGATTCATTCTGAAAACCCTAAACACTTCAAATTGGGCAAGACAACTTACAAAGTATCCCTAACCCCCTCCAGGCCTGACTGGGTTTTGTCATTCTAGTCCTGGAATTGATTGTCCCTCTGCAATGTTCTTCTTGTCGGTCAGTACAGAGTCTCTTTTAAACCAAGGCAGAATTGGTGGAAGCTGCCATCTTATGACAATTGAGCCCCAAAATGTGTCATCATCAATCTGAAGTCAGCCCTGTGCCATCATTGTACATACAACTTCCATTTGTTTCAACCATGTAGAGATATAAGATGGCATTCTACGGATCACTTCTATACATCTCTTATCATACTTAACACTGTCAAAGAGACACCTAGACAGTCATCCTCTCGAGCCTTCATACTCTAAAAATGCACCCCTTTAAAAATAAATTATCAACTATTGAAAAAAATACATTGGGTACCACAAACAATAGAAAGTGACATAGAAAATAAGTGATATGGATCGCATAGGCTTACTTCACAGGAAAAAGCAAAGAAGAAACTCAAAATATCAACCAGATTCATTAAAAATTTTCATAATATTCACAAAACCATTTTTTTGCACTGTATAAACAAAACAAATAATAGGGTGGATGGGGGAATGAATAAGAACCGAGGAAAGCATAGGATTACAAAGTATTTTGGAACCAAATAAAGCTCTCACTCCACATTCAATTATCTTCAGATATCACTTCTTGCTGGAATAGTGCATCAGACTTTTCTTTTCAAATAACATTTTTCTATTTTACTTTCCATGTATTTGGAGGTTCTTGATGTAGCCCCATCATTCCGATGGCACTTTCGAAACCCACAACTAGAAAATACTTACAGCAGAAAAAAAAACTACATCATCATACATCACATAGTGCCACAATTAAAAAAAAAGAGAGAGAATGTCTCTTATATGCATTGGTATATATCTAATCCAGCCAATAAAAACTAGTGACATAGCAAGTATCAAACGGAACACACATTTGAAACAATTGATTAATAAGAATGACTAAATATATACACATTCATATTTTTTCTCCTTTTTTTGTATTTTTTTTTTCAAATTTTGTTTTTCTTTGCCTAATGCATTATACGAAGCTCAAAAATTACAATATCTTACACAATATAGGTACACATTACATTTTAAAGTGTATATATTTCACAATCATAGATTTCTATTAACCATTTGGTAACTACAATGCAAAGATGGTCTTTTTTCCTTCCTTGTTATAAATATGTGCTTTTTGGACAACTTGTTAATTTATGCAGTTTCTACAACTAAAATATCTCCACACAACACAAGTAATAAATTATTTCAATGTCTTGTGTGTTCATCCTGAACAAGTACAATTCTATATTTGTTTCAAGAAGTAACCATTACCCAATATTTCTTTCAAGAGTTAGTGACAATTTTTAAAATCGAATCTGTGCAGTTTACAGAGAAAGGAGGTAAAGCAAGTTGATTAGTATGATAAAATGAAACTAGAAACACACAACTGCATTGTAGATAAACATTGCTTCTAATCTGTGTGTTGGAGAATGAGTCCAAGTGACCTACGACCTTAGATTAAGATGCTTCCTGCTGTTGCGTATCTTCAAGGTCCTCTATGTCTGGCTTCTCCGTTCCATCATTCTCTGTAAGAAACAAACAATAATAATAGTATACGTACTTGCCTATAAAGTCATTACTCACATACGTTAATCAGAAGTCTCTAGCGCTCTACAATAATGCAACATAATTACCCTAGCTTGAGCCGAGCTGCTGTTGCATACTTGTTTCAGCTCCCATTCACCATAATTGGGTTTAGTGCAGCAAACCATGGATGAGAAAATCAAATTCATGAGTCCACTGTTTTTATTCATGAGTCCACTCTTCGAACAGTAGACTCATGAATAAAACAGCGTATCTAACCATGGTAACAGGCGTCAATTTATCGCACCGTGACAAAAGCACGCATCAGCACTGGACATGTTTTATACACGCACCCGATACGCAATAAATTAAGCGTAATTTATACACGAAATCTGCATAAACCATGAACTCAACCGTGGGTTTTCAAAACCACCTTTGTGAATTCAGGCCCTTAAGTTCCATGTGTGATGACAATTTCACAAATACCCCCTACGTTAACAAGTTTGTTGACTCTAAATAACCTTTGACCTTAATCAGTTCAGTGTTCCCACAAATATTTCAAAACAGAATTCCATGGCTTTTCCATAACTAAATTGCTACTTTCCATGACTTCCTGTGAGTTATGTAGCATTTGGGATGTCACAAAACTGGGAAAAATGGAAATCATGAACACCAATTAAAATAGAGTACGATCAGGGTATGACAGTTGCGAGACACGACAAACTGGATAGCTGCCAAAGCCAAGAGGTAAATGCCATTCCATGACTTTTTCACAAATTTTCGAAATTCCCTGAGTTTTCCATGAGCAAAAAAATTTCCAGGATTTCCCATGACTGTGGAGGATCTTCAGTAATACACTATTACACTTAAAGGTCTAAGTTTTATGAACTAGGTCAATATACTTTTAAGTTATGATGACATTTCAAAAACTTAACCTTGGTTAAGATTTCAATATCGAGTCCCCAACATAGTGTACGTTCATTGACCCTAAATGACCTTTGACCTTGGTCATGTGACTTGAAACTCAGGCAGGATGTTCAGTAATACTTGATTACCATTATGTCTAAGTGTCATGTAATAGGTCCATATACTTTTTAAGTTATGACATTTCAAAAACTTAACCTTGGTTAAGATTTCAATGTTGACGACACCACAGTCGAAAAAGTGGCGCAAAAAGGGGCACTGTACCTATTAAATAGAAATGCCAGTAGTTGCAGTAAACACTGATTTCATGAGAAAGTCTGTACAAACAGGCTTAATTGTCAGAATATCATCGAGGATATAGATATGGTACAGTTACATAAACTTAAATTTGTGAAATCTTGAAATCTACGCTGAAAATGTTCACACTGAAGATCACCAACACAGATAGGCACACGTGGGAGAGTGTATTAATATTGCTGGAATAAAGACCCGACGGAAGTGACCGAATCCGCGCTTATTTTGTTTATTTCTCAGCAATTACAAAATTTCTTCCAGAATCCTTTGGCACATATTTTTTATTCATACAAACAGACACTTGGGTGGTCATGATATTACATTCTGTAAAAAGTCATTTTGAGATCGTTACCAATACTGGACTTTACCTATTAAATAGGAACAGTTGGCAAATTTCTAAAACAGTGCACAGTATTCAATCAGTCTAGGTGGATCCAATTCAACCATCAATCCTAAATTTGTTATTTTCTCCCCATCATTATTCCTGGACTTTACCCTACGAGAGTAGTCCTATACAACTTACTAGGAAGATCAGAAGTCCATAGCGTTAGGTTGTCCCTCAAGAGCTGCATTATCAGGGTTGAATCCTTGTAGCTATCCTCATTGAGAGCATCTAGCTCTGCGATGGCATCATCGAATGCAGTCTTGGCCAGGCGACAGGCACGGTCTGGGGAATTCATGATCTCATAATAGAACACGCTGAAGTTGAGTGCCAGGCCCAACCTGTCAGCAACAATAATATTGGAGAAAGGAGGCAATTGAAAAAAGAAAAAGAAATTAGTTTCTCCTTCCCGTCTGCTAATTTTCTACTGCAGCATAATTTTAAATTAAAAAAAAATATTTTGTTGATTAATTCTGTTTATTTGAAATAAGGCTTGAATTTCAATAATTGCATAAAATGAAGAGGTTTTACAGGCTAGCGTTCAGACTCACTCAACACTCTGTTTTGCTGACGATCAGCCATGCATTACGTCATTTGTTAATCGTGTAATAGCTTCTGTGAGCAACCAATGAAAACATGTTTTGTTTAATGAAATTATGGAAATACAAGCATTGTTTCAAAGAAACAGAAGTTTTTTACTTCTTGACCATTTTCTGTGATTAAGGTATCAAATTAAAAAGCAGATATTGAAGTTTTTAGGTATGTTATTTTCTTTTTGATATTCATACCCTCCGGCGAATGAGTTTTAAAAAATCCTTTCCTCCAATTGTTTTGCCTACTCATGCGTGAATGAGGAATACTCTTAATGATAGGTCATTTGTCCATTGTATTTGTGATTAGTTATGACAAATCATCGCTAAATCCCAGTTTCATTTTTTTGTGGGAGACACTGTATATTGCAATTTTAAGAAATATTATTTTTCACAATACCTGCGGCACTTCATTAAAACAAAGGAACAAATATTGAAAAGAAGAACAGTAAGCTATCATCAGAGTAGATGGACATGAAGTTGTAGTCACAATTGATGGAAATACCTAATAGGATGTGTTGGTGGTAAACCTGATCCTGCAATTTCACTAGCACTTTTGTATGCTTTAAGACTGGCATCTGAAGCTTCCTTACGTTGATCCGTGACCAAGAACTCTGCTAGATATCGTTGGTAGTCTCCCTCCCTATTAATAAAGAACAAGTAAATCAATAGTATACATTAATTTTGGGAACAGTATTGGTACTTTTATTCATACATATCCAGGTTTGGTCTAGAGAAAATTAAAGACAGCACTGATTAGTTTATTGGTTTCAAAATTATTTATCTTAGGAAACTATTGCAGCTGAAGGGGCTTTCACAGTTCACACCAGGACTTGAATAGAGCTGCATAATTACGTAGAGACTATACAACGCCGCCATTCGCTTTGCATACACAAGTCTAAGCAAGTAAGTACATGCATATGCTTAGGAATGCAAAATTGGTATGCGGGAGGCACACACAAAAAAACTAGAGATGCTCGGCGGGTCGCGCAGCCGAGCAGATGTATCCTCTGAACCCACAGCGTCATCCGTCATTGCGATATATAGAGCTCACACAGAAATTTGACAAATAAATACAATTATTATGGAGAAAAATGAACCTTGCATGCATGGCCCATCAAGCCCATCTACATTTACCATCCAAGTTTGGTTGAAAAGTGACTAAAGTTTGCGGAGAAAGAGAGTCTTGCATGTAAACTTAAACGTTGACCAGAAAATGACCTTTGACCTTATCATGTGACCTCCAACTGCAGCATAACATGCAGGTCCCCAAGTCCATCTACCATCCAAGTTTGGTTGAAAAGTGACTTTCGGTTGCGGAGTTAGGTGTCATAAGAGAGTCTTGCATGTAAACTTTAACTTTGACCTGAAAAATGACCTTTGACCTTACGATGTGACCTCCAACTAGAGCATAACATGCAGGTCCCCCAAGTCCATCCACCATCGAAGTTTGGTTGAAAAGTGACTTACGGTTGTGGAGTTAGGTGTCATAAAAGAGTCTTGCATGTAAACTTTAACATTGACCTGATAATGACCTTTGAGCTTACCATGTGACCTCTGACAGCAGCATAACATGCAGGTTCCCCCAGTCCATCTACCATCCAAGTTTGGTTGAAAAGTGACTAACTGTTGTGGAGTTATGTGTCATAAGGTTTGTGACAGACGGACGTTTGGATCCCTCAGTGTCACCTTCACCTCTGGTGAGACAAAAACTTTTGTTACCATGGCAACAATGTCTCTGCCCACACCAAAATCAATTAGCGGCTTTGCTTTACCATACTCGACCTTCATACCAAATTTGAAGATGATCGGAAAAGAAATGCAGCTGATAGAGTGCTCACAAGGAAATTTCTGTGGCGGCGCAACGAGGCCAAATCCATAGTATCCTCCGAACTCTGTTCGGGGGATACAATTAAACATGTTTAATTTTTTTTGCTTACTATTGGCAAAGAGCAAGAGAATGTAAGCCTACGCAACTGCTCCCCACTCCTACACAACATTATGCCAAAATGCCCCAGTTTCTCAAAACACCTTTTAAGACTAGTACATGTAATGGTGTTTTGTTGCGTATAGACCAATGTAGACCTACGGTACATTTTGATATAGTTGCGTATATTTACTAAAGGATGCTCAAGCCTGAAATTCAGGCTAAAAACTTGAAAATTAAATAACAAGTAACAAAGTTACAAGCATCATTCTGGTGAAACATTTCGAGGCATGTCTACATGAATACCTAGAAGGTGCGCTGATGATGTCATATCCCCACTTGTGCTTTCGGATTTTATCACATGAAATTAGGTTCATGCACACATTTTCTACCAAGAACTAACCAATTGGACTGACAACTGATTAAGTGCATTAGTTATTTATTGCTGCAACTTATTTCCATAATGTTTTAGTTATGATGCCAATTCGACAAATACACCCAACACAGCCAAAGTTCATTGACCTTAATTGACTTTTGATCTTGGTTATGTGACGTGAAACACGCACATGATATTCAGGGATACATGGTTATTTTTATATCCAGCTTCATGAACTAAATCTATTTAACTTAAGTTATGACAATTCCACAATACCAACATTATCAATGTTCATTGACCCAAAATTACCTTTGACCTTGGCAACTCGCACAGGATGTTTAGGGATACTTAGGCTGCGTTTATGCGACCTCGACCCAGAATCATGATTTGAATCACAATTTGAATCATGATTCAAAACAGCAGCATGAATCACGATCCGACAGAATCAGCGTTTATACGACCATCTTTCTAATGCTGTTTCTCCCTGAATTCGGGCAGATCCAGTGCGCATCACAGTGCGCAGTTTGACCCAGGAAGTATAGGTCAACATTTTCGCACGTGTTTCTAACTTCACGTCGGCTGCTAGATTTTTGCTGCCGCCGGAGCTAACGAGCAAACGTTTGTGCAAGTGCAACGCTTACTCGGCTTCCGAAAAATAAATCTTTTACTTCCAGAATTCCGTGTATTGTACCTCATATTGTTTTTGATCGGGAACCAGAAGGGGTCATTATCCTCCCTCCCACCTCTCGATCGATTTTTCTTGTCTATGATGGTCCTGAACTGGGCAAGAATTCTGTTAATTTTGTCTCGACAGGCGGTGCCACATCTCCGTTGAAATCCCTCCCTCGCAAGCGCCGCTGAAAAGGATCGTCTTATTTCTGTGAATCCCGGTAAGGGATGCTTGTGCTTCAGGCTGAGCCCAAAGCACGGGCCAAAGCACAAGCAGAGCCCTGAGTTAATTCATCGTCGATCAGTCCAATTTGTGCCTTTGGAACTTGAAGAAATGATTGATGAAAACAATGAAATATACAAATGACGCTACAGTACAACCCCGGGGTACAATACACAGAATGATAATTCCTAAATGCTGGCAATACTGCTACACGAAAATTAACCTGCACGAAACACAGCGCGCGCCTTTGAGTCGAACCCGGAAGAAGCACGACACAATGACGTCATAGAATCATGATTCAAATCACGATATCGTTTATACGACCTTTTTCGTTCGTGATTCTACAGAAACGTCTTTCCAAACGCCCCTTTTTTCGTGTTTCATGTTTGTGATTCTAATCATGATTATATTCAATTTTGACTAAACGCAATCGTGATTCTGCAGAATCGTGATTTGAATCATGATTCTAATCATGATTCTAGGGTAAAAAAGTGTCGAATAAATTGTTAATTGCTCTTATTTGTTGACCCTAAGTGACGTTTGACCTTAGTCATGTGACCTAAAACTAAGGCAGGTTTTTCATTAAAGGTCAAGTCCACCTCAGAAAAATGTTGATTTGAATCAATAGAGAAAAATCAGACAAGCACAATGCTGAAAATTTCATCAAAATCGGATGTAAAATAAGAAAGTTATGACATTTCAAATTTTCGCTTATTTTCAACAAAATAGTTATATGAACGAGCCAGTTACATCCAAATGAGAGAGTTGATGATGTCACTCACTCACTATTTCTTTTGTTTTTTATTGTTTGAATCTTACAATATTTCAATTTTTACGAATTTGACGATTAGGACCTCCTTGCCTGAAGCACAACACGTTGAAATAATGGAATTCCACGTGTTCAGGGAGGAATGAAACTCCATTTCACATGACAATGACGAGAAAATAAAAATATTTCATATTTCATACAATAAAATACAAAAGAAATAATGAGTGATGTCATCAACTCTCTCATTTGGATGCAACTGGCTCGTTCATATTACTATTTTGTTGAAAATGAAGCGAAACTTTAAAATGCCATAACTTTCTTATTTTACATCCGAATTTGATGAAATTTTCAGTATTATGCTTGTTGAATTTTTCTCTTTTTATTCAAATCAAGTTTTTGTTGGGGTGGACTTGTCCTTTAACACTTGATTACCTTTATGTCCACGTGTCTTGAACTAGGTCCATATACTTTCTAAGTTATGACATTTCAAAAAATTAATCCTTGGTTAAGATTTTGATATTGCTTCCCCTAACATGGTCTAAGTTCATTGACCCTACATGTACATGTAAATGACCTTTGACCTTGTTCATGTGACCTGAAACTAAGGCAGGATGTTCAGTAATACTTGATTACCCTTAAGTAAAATTTTCACGAAATAGGTCCATATACTTTCTAAGTTCCCCGATTTGACCCAGATTTGGCCTTGAGTAATGGGTAATCAACCGGGCACTGCTCGACTTCTAAAAAAAAATCGTTCAGCACTTCCAGCTGCGCCCGAGCAGGCTACGAATCAGTCGGTTGCCGCTCTGAACTGTGACTTAAGGCTTAGGCAGGAATCTTTTGTCTTCAATCTGCTAGAAAAATCAGTGAAGAACAAGTCTAACATATTTATCCTTGGCATTAAAGTGGCTTTAAAGGAAATGTGTTGGATTGTGCTCCATCTCTTAAAACTCCTTGTTTGAACAGCCTTTTAACATTTTGACTCAGCCCTACTACGAAACATACATTACATACAGAGGACTACTTACATTTTATGGTAAAATACTTTAGACTCATTTTCTTTAGCATTTTTTTTCAAGGAATCCCGTAGAAGGTTTAGGATGTCTTCACAGATGTCTTTCAGCTCCTTCTCAATCTGAAAAAAACAAGGAAAATGGCTAACAAGATCTGGTTTGGTTAAGAACATGTTTAAACAAATTACAAAATGAAAAAATAAGGAGAAGCAGAAAATCATTAGAGAATATGATAAATGGTTCCCTTTCCCCTCAATGGACTAAAAAATAGCCCTTTATAATTAACCCTAAAAGGACTGGGGGGCTAAGATGGCCACCCCTTAAAGTTTCGCGCGATTTTTTCCGAAACGCAAAAAGAGAGCACTGCAAAATTTTATGACTTTTTTTTAAAGTCTCGCGCAACTTTTGAGACCAAATTCGCGATATATAGGTACATGTATAGCATTGCGACGCCAAGTAAGTTTAATTTAGTTAAATGGTCTGTAACAATTTTCAATAAAAAAATTTAACAAGTGGAATGCCTCTGGCCGTCTCACCTGCATCACGCGGTTCAATATAGCAGCAGTGCTGACTTTGCATACTACTCTAACTCGCACAAGATGTTCAGTGATACATGGTTACTCTTATGTCCTCTTTTTATGAACTAGACCAATAAACTTACAGAGATATGATGGTTATTCAACAAAAAACCCCAACATGGCCAAAGTTCATTGACCTTACATGACCTTTGACCTTGATCATGTGACCTGAAACTGGAACAGGATGTTCAGTGATACTTGATTACTCTTATGTACAAGTTTCATGAATCAGATCCATAAACTTTCAAAGTTATGATGGTAATTCAACAGATACACCCAATTCGGCTAAAGTTCATTGACCTTTGACCTTGGACATGTGACCTGAAACACGCACAGGATGTTCAGTGATACTTGGTTACTCTAATGTCCAAGTTTAACGAACTAGACCAATAAACTTTCAAAGTTATGATGGTAATTCAACAGATACCCCCGATTCGGCCAAAGTTCATTGACCCTAAATGACCTTTGACCTTAATCATGAGACCTGAAACTTGCACAAAATGTTCAGTGATGCTTGATTACTATTATGTCCAAGTTTCATGAATCAGATCCATAAACTTTCAAAGTTATGATGGGAATTCAACAGATATCCCCAATTCGGCCAAAGTTCATTGACCCTAAATGACCTTTGACCTTGATCATGTGACCTGAAACTTGCACAAAATGTTCAGTGATGCTTGATTACTATTATGTCCAAGTTTCATGAATCAGATCCATAAACATTCAAAGTTATGATGGGAATTCAACAGATATCCCCAATTCGTCCAAAGTTCATTGACCCTAAATGACCTTTGACCTTGGTCATGTGACGTGAAACTCATGCAGGATGTTCATTGATACTTGATTAACCTTATGTCCAAGTTTCATGAACTAGGTCCATATATTTTCTAAGTTATGATGACATTTCAAAAACTTAACCTCAGGTTAAGATTTCGATGTTGATTCCTCCAACATGGTCTAAGTTCATTGACCCTAAATGACCTTTGACCTTGGTCATGTGACATGAAACTCTAATAGGATGTTCAGTAATACTTGATTAACCTTATGGCCAAGTTTTATTAACTAGGTCCATACACTTTCTAAGTTATGTCATTTCAAAAACTTAACCTCAGGTTAAGATTTGATGTTGACGCCGCCGCCGCCGTCGCCGCCGCCGTCGGAAAAGCGGCGCCTATAGTCTCACTTTGCTTCGCAGGTGAGACAAAAACGTAGGAAAAAATTGGCTTTCACAATTTTTCTTTGTGGAAAACCTTTGAATTAGATTATAAAGATGACATTTGGAAAAAGAAGAAAATTTGAAGTGAAATCAGGTGTTAAATATGTATATGTTTTTTCATGAATAAATATATTGCATATTTTATTCATAAGAAAAAAAATATTTTCAGAATTCTTTTTTACTGCCTTGTAGTTTACATGTACATGTGTGTGGTAACGAATGTGCATGCAAAATTTCGGCACGATTGCATGAACGGCGGCCGAAATCACAAGGGGGGGGCCATCATGGTCATCATAAAGGACAAGCTACACCCCAACGAAAAGTAGATTCTAATAAAAAGAGACAAATCAAACTTGTAAGCATAAGGGTCAATCCATGTCAATCAACCTATGTTTGTCACCTGACCCCCTCTGATTTTCTTTAAACTCACACCAAATGTTCCCTTAAATGTCTGACGAAAAATCTGAAATACATTTGCCCCAAGGTCAAATGGTTGCTAAGATATGGCCTTATCAACCAATGCATGGTCAAACAACTGATTTACCCCAAAATCAGAATTTTTGTTTTAAAAATCTAAATTTTGGTTTTAAAATTCAAAATAGAAATGGTTGGCAGGTATGCATGTATACTCAGGCACTGACTGTTACCAAAAATTTCTAGAGCACAGCAAAAAAAATACACAGGGGCGGCGGGCGAATTCGCCCTGGAAATGCCTAAAGTCGCCGTCGAAATCACCCAAAATCATGCTTTCAGGGGTGACATAAAATCTCAATGTCGCCCCCGAAATTATTGCTGAGCGATAACAACTCAGTGGCCCACGAGCGCCATATGTTCGAGCTCCGCTTACCATTTAAAAATAATAAAAAATCCGCTCTCAAAATCATAAACAAGCCTTGGAAATATATGAGCACAGTTTCAAATTCTGAAGTTGCGTCTTTTTTCTGTACCATGTTTTTCAATACACATGGTATGAAAAAAAAACCAATGCAACGGTCGGAAAACGGTTGCATGTATAGGAGTCCATTATGACTACCACCATGTGCAATTTCTAATGCACATTATCCCCTACAGATATCACAATTCTGTGATAAAATAATTTGAATTACACAGGAAATAAATCCAAGAGTCTAGTATAGTAAGCTCGCATTGGTGAGCTGTCATTCGGCTTTGCTTTTCAATATGGCCTAGTAACATCCAAAATAACTTATCTTATTCGCTAATTATAACTTAAAAATCATTTTTTTTGTTTTTTTCTAGGGGATGAGGTAAATATCAGACAATAAATCATCAAACGAAGCTCCATCTATTTTACAAGGCCGGCGGGAGGCTCACGCACGTATGCGTTGCATTGGCGCTTGTACTAGCTAGCCAGTCTGAGCTCTGTGTCTCTGCTAGAGCTCTGGGGGACAATTCGCTCAGTAAAGGCCTCAATGATGGTGATTTTCTGATTCAGACAGAGTTTACATGTCGGCATATTATTCAAAACTGCCAATAAAGTTTGATGATTTCTTCTTTGTCATGTATATTTAAGTTATAATATTAATGAGTTCATTCTCACCAAATTCAGACTTCCCCATAGAGAAATGCAATTTTTGTGGAGATCTGCGTTTTCAAAGAACTTCAGGAAAAGTTAGGGTATGTGGGCCTTTATTACATGGCCGAGTGCAGGTTATTGTACTGGAATAGATGGTGTAGAAATTAGATATTGAATGCATTTATATCCAAGTTCAACTCACAGTCACACCCACACAAACACACCCACATCCAAGATTCTAAGCATGAAAAAACTAACTTAAAAAATCATACAATATTAAACAATAAGTAATAATTCATTAATAAGTGAACAGGTATTCCTCAAAATACAAAAACGTAGCATTTGAAAAGAGCCCTCAAAATGCAAAAAGCAGCCCCTGAAAGGTAGAAATGGAGCCCTGAAATTTTACAAAAAAAATTGAAAATGGAGCCCCCGAAAAAATATAATTAATTTTTTCCCTGCAGCACCCAAAGGCTTAGTTCAGATTTAAGAACTGGGGTCGCCGAAAAATCACTAAAATGAAACAAGTGGAGCGCCTCTGGCAGCCTCACCTGCATTGCATGATTCAATATAGCAGCAGTGCTGACTCTGAAAACTACTATTAAATAATTATTCACAAAACACCACTCATATAATGATACAATACTACGTTCATTGACAATAATTGACATTTGACCTTGATCATGCGACCTTCTGACTTGTCAGTGATACTCGATTACCCCTATATCCACATTTTATAAACTATATCTATAAACTTTTAAGTTAGGACAGCAATCTAATAACTACCTCCAAAATAGCCGCATTCAATGACCTTAAATGACCTATGACTTAGGTCATGTCACCTGAAACTCAAATGAGATGTTCAGTGATACTTGAAATCTTATGTCCAAATTTCATGAATAAGATCCATAAACTTTTTAAAGTTATGATGGTAATTCAACAGATACCCCCAACATGGCCAGTTTGTTGACCTTTGACCTTGATCATGTGACCTGACACTTGCACAGGATGTTCAGTGATACTTGATTACTCTTATGTCCAAGTTTCATGAATCAGATCCATAAAATTTCAATGTTATGATGGTAATTCAACAGACCCCCAACTTGGCCAATGTTCATTGACCCTAAATGATCTTTGACCTTGGTCGTGTGACTGAAAACTAAGGCAGGATGTTCAGTAACACTTGATTAACCTTACGGCCAAGTTTCATGAACTAGGTCCATATACTTTCTAAGTCTAAGCTGCCGTCGGAAAAGCAGCGCCTATAGTCTCACCTGCGAAACAAAAACTGTATTTTGTTCAGAGTTCACGATCTTAGTTTCTCGCAAATTTATGATGGTATCTCCAAAATGCAATGAAAAAGTAAATTTTACATTATCAAAGTTAAGAACAGACCTTGTGCGTTCCAGCTGGCTTTGGGTCACTGAGCTAGCAGTGTAGAGCACGCAGCCTAACAAGTTCGCTTGGTAATTATTTCGGGGGCGACTTCCAGATTTCATGCTGCCCCCAAACATAATTTTGGGGTGATTTTGAGGGGCGACCTTAGGCATTTCAGGGGGAATTCGCCCGTCGCCCCGTGTATTTCTTTTACCTGGGGTAGGGTATGAGTGACGCATCTTTGGGACCTGATTCGCTTGCATACAGTTGCGGCAACAGGGGTAATTTGCACCACCCCCCCCAAAAAAAAAATGTACAAGTACAGTAAATGCTGCTATGGTGCCACCACTGTTCGCAAACTGAATGTGGTATAATAAATCTCAAACTATTGAAGAATACTAACCTCTAATCTGACCTTTTTGACCTCCTCTACTTTGTCTGGGTCACCTTCTTTCGTTTTATCTTTTTCTTTCTGCTCAATGCTGCTGACAATGCGCCATGAAGCACGTCTTGCTCCTATTACATTCTTGTAAGCTACTGACAGAAGGTTCCTTTCTTCTACTGATAAATCTTCATCACTTGAATTGGCCACCGTTTTCATATAGCTAACCATTTCTGCAAAAGAAAAAAAGATTTATATTGCTTTAACAGATAAATACAAGTAATACAGTGCATACCAAAAAGATTATTTATTTCAAACTATAAAGTGGAGCACCTCTGGCAGGCTCGCCTGCATCACACGATTCAATATAGAAGCAGTGCTGATTTTGAAAACTACTATAATTATTGACAAAAAAACACAATTCATATAATGCAAGCCTTGAAATAAGCAGCTGCAGACCAGGGGCAATTTTTCAAACAAAAAATTGCCCCTGGCTCATGGGCTTTCTACAGGAACCGGGGGCAATTTTCTGGAACCAGGAGCAATTAAAAAAAAAGAATATAACGGTGAACCACACTGCAAATTTGTTTATAGTAAGCGCAGCTCCTGCAATTTTTTAATTAGTACATGAATAGCATGCTAATAATAGGTTTATTCAAACATTTAAGAAATCAGATTTAAATGTAAGTGTGTTGTGACACCCTCACTCCAAATTCCCTTAACAACCACACACACATGGGCTTATTTATTTTTCATCTTTAATGAACCAGGAACAATGAACCCCCCCAAAAAATAGAAATAAATAAATAAATGAATAAAATAATAAATAAATAAAAATATTAAAAGAGAGAGATGGAGAAAGAGAGAATTCAGATCAAATAATAATAAATTTAGAAAAAAAAAATTAATAAAGTTTTTTTTTTTCATGGTTAGAATCACGGGTGTGGGTGAGTGTTTGTGTGTGATTGTGACTGTGAGGTGCATTTGGATTGCAAATAAATTATGTTAATGAAATGAAGAAATTAAATATCTAACTCTGTCTATTCAAATTCCAGCACATAGCCACAGGCTATGTACATCTATTGTAGGTTCATGTACCTTACATGTAAGTTTTTCACAAGTTATTTGAAATTGCAGATCTCCACAGTACATGTAAATGCCTTTCATTCTGGGAGAGTCTAAATTCAGTGAAAATGTATTCATTAATAACTTAAATATTCATCACAACGAAGAAATCATAAAGTTTTTTGACAGTTTTCAAAAATTAACATGAAATCTAAACTCTATCTGAAATGGAAAATCACCATCACTTAGGCCATTACTGATATAATTCTCACCCAGAGCTCTGGCAGAGAACATAAGCTCAAACTGGCTAGATAACAGCGTGCAAGCAGCACGGGGTCCTATTTCTTTGTTTTTTAGATGGAGCCTTGTTTAGTGATTTATTGTCTGATATTTACCCCTCTCCAAGAAAGAAATAAAAAAGCTATAATTCACAACTATAAGCTAAGTGATTTTGGATCATTAAGGCTCCGTTTTGACAAGCAAAGTCGACGACTGTGAGAAAAGACTCAAACATCGTATGTGCTGTGAACAGGGATTTATCTCCTGTGCAATTGGAATTACTATATCAGAGAATTGTGATATCCCAACTGGAAATGTGTGCATTAGATATTGCACATGGTGAAGTATGGAAAAACCGCTACCGGAAGCACGCGCGGACATGTATTACAGAAAAAAAAGACAGACGTAGCTCACTTTATATGGTACAGAAAAAAAGATACACTTTGCAATTTGAAACTGTGCTTATCGTAAATTGAAAATTACTTGATTTTGGCTTTAGAGATATTTAAATTACATGTATGATATTGCTTCACTGCTCATTCACGGCGGGCACAATTACCTGGAAAATATTTGTGCCCTGTCGTCAAAATTTTGATGATTTTGGGGCTTTATGGGCGCAACTATTGGCTTTAAGAGCGCGTATTTGCGCTCAGCGCCCGTTTATTTCAAGGCTTGATATAATGATTCAATACTATGTTCATTGACAATAAATGACATTTGACCTTGATCATGCGACCTAAGACTTGTCAGTGATTACCCCTACATGTATATCCACATTTAATGAACTAATAAACTTGGAAAGTGTATGGCAGCAATCTAATAATTACCTCCAAAATCGCCACAAAGTTCACTGACCTTAAAGGTAAAGTCCACCCCAGAAAAATGTTGAAGTAACAGATGAAAATAAAGCTAGCATAAACGCTGAAAATTTCATCTTAATTGGATGTAAAATAATGTTCAGTTATGACATTTTAAACTTTAGCTTATTTGGAACAAGATAGTGATATGCACAACTCAGTGACATGGAAATGAGACAGATGATTTCCCTCACTCACTATTTTTTTTATTGTTTTAATTATACAATATTTCATTTTTTTACAGATTTGACAATAAGGACCAACTTGGCTGTACCATACGGTATTAAACAGTGCTAATTCCAAATTTTCAGGGATAAATTGACAGTTGACAACAAGGAGAAAATTAGAATATTTCATATTTCATATAATAAAATTAAATACAAAAGAAATAGTGAGTGGATGACATCATCAGTCTCCTCATTTGCATACCAATCAAGATGGGCATATAACTGTTTTGTGAAATTAAGTGAAACTTTAAATGTCATAACTTTCTTATTTTACATCCGATTTTTATGAAATTTTCAGTCTTATGCTTGTTGGATTTTTCTCTTTTCATTCAAATAAACTTAGTGTTGGAGTGGACTTATCCTTTAAATGACCTTTGACTTTGGTCATGTGACCGGTCATATGACCTGGAACTCGTAGTAGATGTTCAGTGATACTTGATAACTCTTATGTCCAAGTTTTATGAAGTTTCATAAACGATCAAAGTTATGATGGTAATTCAACAAATACCTCCAATATGGCCAAAGTTTGTTGACCTTAAATGACCATTGCCCTTGGTCATGTGACCTGAAACTCGCACAGGATGTTCAGTGATACCTTTATGTCCCAAGTTTTATGAATCAGATCCATAAACTTTCGAAGTTTTGATGAAATTCCAAAAACTTAACCTTCTGACCTGAAACTCAGGCAGGATGTTCAGTAATACTTATTAACCTTATTAAAGTTTCATGAACTAGGTTCATCTACATGTACTTTCTAAGTTATGCTGCCATTTCAAAAACTTAATCTTCAGTTAAAATTTGATGTTGACGCTGTCACCGCTGTTGAAAAAGCGGCGCCTATAGTTTCAATCTGCTAGGCATGTGAGACAAGAACTACAATATGCAAATTATCTTTCAATACAATGTAAAGAATCTGAAAGATACAGAAAAATATATGACAGATGGTTACAGGAACAGGACTCAACAAGAGTGTCGCTAAGGCGAGCAAATAATACACCCGCCTGTAACATGGAAAATGCAGATATTGGTCGAGCAAGAAAAGTGGAGACTTCACCTTTGACCTTCTGACCTCAAAATCAATAGCATGCTGAGATCTATGCTAGTATCATACATGTACACACCAAATTATATGAGCCTACACTTGTAGGTTAAGTTTAACTGACTGAAGTTATTGCGTTTACAAGGACTGCAGAAGGGTAAGATGAAAATATGTCACTGTGACCTTGATCTTTGACCCTTTGACTTCAAATCATTAGGCTTGCCGGGATCTATGCTAGTATCATACACACCACATCATATGAGCTTATGTTAAAGGGGTGGTCCAAATTTCGTCAAAATCGGACAACACATCGCAAAGTTATTGAATTTTAAAGTTTAGTAACATTTGGAAAAACAGTTGTCATGAATATTCATTAGGTGGACTGATGATGTCACGTCTCCACTTGCTCTTTTGTATTTTATTATATGAAATTAGGTTTATTAATTTTTTTTCCTCCAAGAACTAGAAAAATTTGATTTAGAACTGATTTAGTACATTAGATATTTATTGCTGCAACTTATTTCATTATAAGGGAGACATATTATTTATACAAGTATGAAATAATGAAAAAAATATGATTTTATGTAATAACATAAGAAAACGGAAAGTGGAGATGTGACATCATCAGCTCGCCTAATGAATATTCATGACAACTGTTTTCACAAAATATTGCTAAAATTTAAACTTCAATAACTTTATTATTTGTTATCCGATTTTGATGAAATTTTCGGCTTTTTGCTCAGTGAATTCTACTCTGTGTATTAAGATATAAATATTTTCAGGTCAGCCTGGACCACCCCTTTAACCCTATCTAGGCCGGGGGGCCTCGGAGGCCCCCCCCCACAAATCGCGCGATATTTTCGCAGTGCGAAATTCTTTGACCGCGCCGCTCGCTGACTTTACTTTCAAGTCTTGCGCAACTTTTGAGACCAATTTTGCGTCACCCGGGTACGTGGTTCCGAAATTACGCAACATTGTGTAAGTGCATGTCAGACCGAAAATGGCTCAAAAACGCGATTTCGTGTACAAAGTCAATGCAAATTGTGTTTTCAACCAAAATTCATAAATGTATGATTATTTTTAGTTTTGCTAGTCTAAATGTATTCATTTTATGCTTTTTATGATCACAGAAGAGTCCCCAACAAATTTCATTGAAAAAACAATGACAAACAAAAGGTAAAAAAAAAACAAAGAAATACATAAGAAATTGAAAAAAACAATATAATACATAAGAAAATGATTCGATATCACAATTTTTTTCATGTACACTTGCTAAGGACACCACAAAGATTTTCTATACCAAAAATTAGTACATTTGGAGCTTTATTTAGGGAGTTACAGGAAAAAGTATGATTTCGCATACTAATTACGCATAAATTAGCATAATCACTTAATAGCGATTCGCATGAAATAAATTACTATACAATCTTGTAGATTATGTCCCAGGCAACCCGCGTGCCAATTTTCGGCGCGATCGCACGGTCGACGGCCGAGATCTTAGGGGGGGGGCTGGGAGGCCCTCCCCCCGGCCATACATGTAGGAACTCCCAAAATACCCCGGCCTAGATTAGTCTGCTGGGCAAACCCTTCACTCGAAATAAGGGTCTGATTGTGCAGCCTACTCATGCCTTGTGTACTGAAGGCTCTCTCGCTCAGGAACAGCAAGTATTGTATGTGCTAGTCTTTGCGTGGAGGCACACTTGTTGATCAATGTTCCAATGAGGGTCTGTGCCTGCAGACTAGACCTAGATAGGGTTAAGTCAAACTGAAGTTATAGTGTTTACAAGGAAAATTTAACAGACAGACGGACGAAAGGATACCAAGCGTGATACCATAATACATTCCATCAAGGATGGGCGTATAAAAAGTTCCATATTTTGCTCTTTATGTGATACCTCAATCAAAGAAACTGATCAATTAAGTTCTATTCTTTGATCATGCCTGAATTATAATAGCTTTACGATCTGAAGACATTTTGCATGCTTGTTGTCAGACTTAATCAACATTACAGTAAGTTATTTGTAGGTGATCAGCTATGCATGTTTGTTTGTATTAAACATAAAAATAAAATATACATGTGCAAATTTAACAAATTGTAAAAATCATATTAAATATGGGGATGGCCCATTTCATCAATATTTACAAGATAAAGTATTCAAATGTCATTGTAATTATATAAGATCATTTTATTTCCTTTTGTTGAATATGAAATAAAGCAACTGAACAATTGAAGCAATCGAATGAGTGTAGAGGGTGTCAACACTTAAAGGAGAAATGTACTGATTATGAATGTGGTCTTATTATATCAATGGAAAGGTGATTATGTGGGGATTTTCAGAGGGTCATTCAAAAATAACGAAAATAATACATAAGGTGAAAATCGCCGATTAAATAACGCTAAAATGCCTCTCAGAAATATGCCTCGCATCGGTCTCTGAATTGACTTGAATTTGATGACGTCACTGTCTGTACGAGAGGCGTGATTGGCTCTCCCACGTGAAGCTCCACTTGCATGCAAAACCTGTTGCGAGGGTACGTTTTCTCCACACTGTCTCTAAATACTTCGATCACGAAATGAAAGAAAACCCAGAATTTTATCTAGATTTGAATTTTCAAATTGATGATTTTGGAGATGAAGAGAATGATAATGAAAAGAACAAAGTGACGTAGTTGGAGGTAAATTGGGGGAATTACGCTGATGAGTCGGACAATTCAACTTGCAACACGATCATATGCCGATTCGCTACCAACTCATGCAGCAGCTACAAGTGCTAGCTACACCACGCGGGCCAAATTGAATTCATGAAAATGAATAACCACATCCAGACAGTGTCTATTACCTCTTTCAAAATAAGAAGGAAAACTAGATCTTAATTCGTCATGCGGACGAATTAGGTGGTCTGTCTTTATTCTTGCCATCATGATATGTTCATGCAGATCAATATGATATGATGACGACGGAATGTTCATTATGGATGGAATACTTGTGAAAGATGGGAGATGATAAAGCACTGTGAAAAGGGACTCTTTGATGTATGACAATACATGTGATATAGAAAAATTTAATTATAATCTGTTTTATCTTGGTAAATTTAAACTTTTATACCTTTTAATTATCATAAAGCATCATGTAAGAGGTGGTAAAAAGAAAAAAATTGGAAAAAAAAATCCTGTTTACCCCAGGACTCAAACCTGCGCCCCCGAGAAAGCAAGTCAAATGCGTTATCCATTGAGCCACGATATTCCCCATAGAGATTACACATAAGCAAATTTGAGAATTACAATTCCAATTTTGCAAGCGAAATACGGGCATGATCCCGGCATCTGATCAAAAAATGGAGGGCACACTCACGAAAGATTAGAATCTCAGCTACAACATACTAAAAGCTCAGGGAAAACTGACAAGAAAAAATGGAGATATGGCTCACGAAATAGAGGAATGTCGAATCTAGTTTTGAGAAAAAGTCATGTCCCATAGAGATTACACGCAAAATGAGGAAAAATGACATGCCTTTATTATTTGAAATTTTTCAGGATGATCCGTTTATTAAAATGAAAAATAAAGGCAATAACTCATGAAGAGTAAGACCTAAGCTACAACCTATCGAAAATTGGGCGAAAATTGACCAATATTCACGGAGTTAGAGCCTAATTTGCATAATTATTATATGACGTCATAACAAGGAAAACAGATATTTTGACTTCCGACGCCATTTTGATGACATCATGATCAAATTGAGGGACACTGGTGACATGAAATAAAATCTACAACTCATACTCTATCGATATATGAAAAAAAATGGGGGTCAACGGACTATTTAAAGAGCTACAGTGAATTTGCAATAGGCATGTTTTTGCACATATATGGCCTTCATGTATAGTGAGAGCTCGCGCGCACACGTGCTGCAAATTTTAACGGGTGTTAATTTTGTTATCAATGGTCGTAGAAGGTTGATCAAGGTATCAAATTGCTCAGAATTTCATTATCAATTCAATGATATTAAAAAAAACGGTGTTTCTGCGTTGCGTTAAGGCGTTACGCGCGCGTCATGACCTTTACATGACCTTTGATGACATTGACAGTTGACCTTTGACCTGAAGTTAATGTCATGTAAATATTGTTGATTTTTGATAATTGATAATGAAGATATGATCAAATGAAGAATTTTACAAAATGGCGCGTAGATGATGTCATCATGACCATATGACCTTGAAAAGCTTAGTATGCCGTCTCTATGATAGACTTTTATATATGACGAAAAAATCAGCAAAATTGATTCAGCCAATTCCAAGAAAAGTTGGCGACAAACATAGGTGCCAAGAATAAAGAAAGAAAGAAAGAAATAAAGAAAATTCTGACGAAAACAATAGGTGATCTGTCATAGACAGACCACCTAATAATGATATAACGTAAGGTGAATATAATCCGAACCTGAAGGCAAATCAACTCAACGAATAGCAGCAGACGATATCACCGACGATAAACTTCATGTGGCTGGGATAGATTGTCACTCGTTCTGTTAACTTTTATCTCATTAATTTGGCAAACTTAGGAAACTCGGGGAATTATTTATCTATATAAAAATATACTAAAATATCATATTATTTTTTGAATTACAATAAAACCTTTTTTGAAGGAAAACGTTGAGGTAAATTAAAATTAGATGTAAAAGATCATCCCCAACATGCGTAGCTTGTATGTCATGCATGGCAAACAAACCATCTCAAACACATGTACCGGTATTTCTTCCTTGCTCGCCTTGCTGATTGAGAGCTGTGCAACATGTGCATAGATCTACTCGTACTCTCTCAGCCAAGGCGAGCAAGCTATACGTCATGTGTTGTGATAGTTTGTTTACGATCACATAATTATGCATATCGTCTGCTGCTATTCGTTGAGTTGATTTGCCTTCAGGTTCGAATTATATTCACTTCTTTGTAAGTACAGTTATATCATTATTTTCCTTCTTATTTTGAAAGAGGTAACACTGTCTGGATGTGGTTATTCATTTTCATGAATTCAATTTGGCCCACGCGGTGTAGCTAGCACTTGTAGCAGCTGCACGAGTTGGTAGCGAATCGGCATATGATCGTGTTGCAAGTTGAATTGTCCGACTCATCATCATCGGCGTAATTCCCCCAATTTACCTCCAACTACGTCACTTTGTTGTTCACTTCATCATCATTCTCTTCATCTTCAAAATCATCAATTTGAAAATCCAAATCTAGATAATTTAAAATTCTGGGTTTTCTTTCATTTCGGGATCCAAGTATTCAGAGACAGTGTGGAGAAAAGGTACCCTCGCAACAGGTTTTGCATGCAAGTGGAGCTTCATGTGGGAGAGCCAATCACGCCTCTCGTACAGACAGTGACATCATAAAACATCCCCAATTTCACGGACATAATTTTGCGTGTTTGAAGCATTCAGAGAGAGAACTTTAAACTATCAATTAACTGAGTTTCATCGGTCTCCATGATAAATGATGTACACCATCGTGTTCTCCTTATTTTCTCCTTTAATTTGATATACGATTCTCCATTTTTACGATTTTCAATATATTTCTACTTTAACAGCATAAATGCGAAAAAACAGAACAGAATGACTGTAAGAAATTTATTTCATAACTACATGTACTCTTTGTTGACCAAGGTTAGTAAATTAAAAAAGGTATCAAGTGAAAATGATAGGGCTGTTATCGTTAAGAAAATTCTATCGATATCACGCTAAAAATATCTTACCGAAGAACATAAAAAATATGCTTTTTTTATCCATTACAGCGATGTCACATACTCGCATTGGTCAAAATTTTTATCTGCCACTGTGCAATCCACGTTCATCAGATGTAAATGATTACATAACATCTTTAACAAACATATGTAGCATAAACACATCCTCATCTTTCACGTTATTAGCATTATTTTGGGGTTGGATGAAGTTTTATCAATAATTTTTGGGCTTTCTGGACATCGTTATGAGCAGTCAACATCTTTCGCCTATACATTTTGATATCACTCTGTACATCTTTGAATGTAGAGGGCAGCAACACACGGCTGGTTGCCATCTTCTACACTTACGTTAGTTGGAACTTAGCCAAAATTGAGCTTTGCACTTGTGATGTTTTTGATTCGATCGAAATGGAGTGAAGGTCACGATGTTTAGAATGTCATGATTATAGCAAAGAGGGGGTGAGATCGTGTTTTGTGGCTAGTAAATATTCGTATTTTGTTGAGATTTTGGAGTAATTTCTGTTGCTCTTCTGTGCAGTTTGAGGTAAAATATGTTTTCCGTAATTTTCTGTTTGAAAAGCCACTTTCAAAAGGCTGTTACTGTGAATTCCTTGAAATCGAGGAAAATCAATGTGTCCTAACATGATAGCGGGTATTAACGACGAGAGAAATGTTATCGATATCGCTAAGTGACAAAAAAACACAAGAGATTAAGGGAACCATATATTCATCAAACCTCCGATCGAAGGCAATATACATGTTCAGTTGGTTTATCAGTCATTAGTTTTATCATTTAATACTGAATAACAATAAAGAATTCCAGTCTTCAGGTACAAAATCATTAATATTTGATAAAGTTGATTGTTCATTGATTGGCACTCTGTATGCATGTGATTAGTGCTGTAGCAAAACCGAACCGAACACAATTTCTTGGTTTGGTATAAAAATTCCAGGCACATTAATTTTTCCAAGGATTGTGTATTACCGTAATACTTTAGGAATGACTCTTATAAAATTAGGTAAAAAATAATTATTTTCAATGGTTAGTGATTATGCACAATAAGAATTCCACACGAAATATTTTTTAATTGTACTATGAAAGCTTTGACAACCTCATCTTTGATCAGTTTCAAAACTTTTATAAACATGATTTCTTTCACTGACATTGCTAGTGTTAATGCCTGTAACCAGCCATGCACTGACTGATCCATTTCTTGCAATTTTCTTTACTGATATTGCTATTGTTTAAAGCATTTAACCACCCATGCATGACTGTTCACATGAAAATGTCATGTCATACTGGAAGAGGAATAGTGTCTGATCATGTTGACATACAATAATTTGCCTTTAATCAAATATCTATATGGAATATCTTAACATTTATAAGTGTCCAAGAACTTTTTTTGCTGAGTGTATAAACTAGATCTAGATCCATACAAAAATCTGGGGTAACTTTACAATCCAATGTCATAATCGATTATGAGAGCATGGATACACACTGTAGTGTTAGAACGAGGTACCATACTTCAGTTCATGACATTGGATTCAGAGTACCTATAGAATCCAATGTCATAATCGATTATGAGAGCATGGATACTAACTGTAGTGTTAGAACGAGGCACCATACTTCAGTTCATGACATTGGATTCAGAGTACCTTTAGAATCCAATGTCATAATCGATTATGAGAGCATGGATACTAACTGTAGTGTCAGAACAAGGCATCACACTCAACACAACATTCTTTTTACACATCGCCATCTCGCAACCAATTTTATCCAATATCTATCTTATAGTTATACCCTTTGAACTAATGGTCCTACCTGCCTATTAAAAAACACAACGCATCTATTTCAAACCAATGGACCAACGCATATATATTTCTGACCAACTGACCTCACTAATATTTGTTACCAACGACCAATGCTATCTATCTTCGAAGTCCATGCTATGATCAACAAACCTACACTTCCATTTCTGACCAACAAACCAACGGACCCCACTTATATCGTCACCAACGAACAACGCTATTTATCTTCTACATGATTCTATGCTATGACCAACGGACCTAGGGCCAGGCCTACAATAATTTCTGACCAATGAACCAACGGACCTCACTTATATTAATCACCAACCAACAATGCACTATCTTTTAGGTCCATGCTATGACCCAGGTACATACCTTGAACATACCTTGAAGCACCACACTTCCACCTTCACGTACATGTAGATATTAGTGTGGCAGGGTTTAGGGGGCTTGGTAACCCATTAATAACTAAAAGGACAAGTCTACCCGAACAAAAACTTGATTTGAAAAAAAGAGAAAATTCAACAAGCATAACACTGAAAATTTCATCAAAATTGGATATAAAATAAGAAAGTTATGGCATTTTAAAGTTTCGCTTCATTTCACAAAACAGTTATATGCACATCTCGGTCGGTATGCAAATGAGGAACTGATGACATCACTCACTCACTATTTCTTTTGTATTTTGTTATATGAAATATGAAATATTTTGATTTTTTTCGTCATTGTCATGTGAAATGAAGTTTCATTCCTCCCTGAACACGTGGTATTCCATTATTTTAACATTTTGTGCTTCGGGCAAAGAGGTGCTAATCTTCAAATTTGTAAAAATTGATATATTGTATAATTCAAACAATAAAAAACAAAAGAAATACTGAGTGAGTGACATCATCGACTCTCTCTTTTGGATGTAACTGGCTCGGTCATATAACTATTTTGTTAAAAATAAGCGAAAATTTGAAATGTTATAACTTTCTTATTTTACAATTGATTTTGATGAAATTTTCAGCATTGTGCTTTTCTGATTTTTCTCTATTGATTCAAATCAACATTTTTCTGAGGTGGACTTGACCTTTAATTTTGATAGTCTCTGTTTAAAGTTGAGGAGTGTGGACAATTTGATGGCTTCTTCAGGGAGTTTATTCCATCCAGCTATCAATAACTCATATGCTAAAAAAATGTAACCAACAGACAAGTATATACTTCTATTTCTGACCAACGAACCAACAGACCTCACTTATACTGTAAGTATTTGTCACCAACGCATCTATGCATGCCTTAAAAATAATGATGCATGCCGATCCAGGTGCGCATGCGTAACTTTATAATCAAATCTTCTCATCGAAGGTCGTTGGCCCTGCCAACATATTTTCTCTTTTTCAAACCCAAAGATTTTTGTTATCAATTCATGACATTGGATCTTAAGGTAAGCCTTGGATTCTAAAGCTAAGCCACAATTTTTACCTTTTCATTCCTCTTTTTCTCTTGTGAAATGATTCTTAATCTTATTCCTATGGACACCAAGCCTACAAGTACAGGCGCCGGTCAGAAAATTGGGATCCTCCCAATTTACCAGGGACTGTCTCAGTTTTCAAAGATTTCTCCACAAAGGAAATCTAGGAAAGTTCATTCACCCGTCTAGTGTCGACACCAATCAAGTGCGGGCTAGTCTATATCAACATACCGGATTACATAACAAGATTTGAAGACGGCAAGCTGTGAGAAATAGATGGTAAACTGGGGGAATTGAGGTCACTGGATCTATTTTTAGCACTCTCAATCCCTGTAATTAATGTCTATGTCCCACACTGGTAAGTGGGGAAAAAAAATTGTCCCCATAAACAAGGACACTTTCAATTTATCAAGACATGATTTGTCTTGATTTATGAGGAGTCCTTGTTTTCTGGGACAATCCCAATTTTTGTACCGGTGCCCCTACTGCCTACTCTTCCGCATGTAACGCAATAATCTTAATGCGCGGAAGGTGGTCGGTTTCAAAAGAGGTGGTCGATATGTGGTGAGTTCACTAACGTACTGTATGAATAGACCTTAGCATGCTCAGACAGAGTCTAGTCTTAAAGGACAAGTCCACCCCAACAAAAACTTGATTTGAATAAAAAGAGAAAAATTCAACAAGCATAACACTAAAAATTTCATCAAAATCGGATGTAAAATAAGAAAGTTATGACATTTTAAAGTTTCGCTTATTTTCAACAAAATAGTTATATGAACGAGCCAGTTACATCCAAATGAGAGAGTTGATGACATCACTCACTCACTATTTCTTTTGTATTTTATTATATGAAATATTTTTATTTTCTTGTCATTGTCATGTGAAATGAAGTTTCATTCCTCCCTGAACACGTGGAATTCCATTATTTTTAACATTTTGTGCTTCAGGCAATGAGGTCCTAATCATCAAATTCGTTAAAATTGAAACATTGTATAATTCAAACAATAAAAAACAAAAGACATAGTGAGTGACGTCATCGACTCTCTCATTTGGATGTAACTGGCTCGTTCATATAACTATTTTGTTGAAAATAAGCGAAACTTTGAAATGTCATAACTTTCTTATTTTACATTTGATTTTGATGAAATTTTCAGCATTGTGCTTGTCTGATTTTTCTCTATTGATTTAAATCAACATTTTTCTGAGGTGGACTTGACCTTTAAGTTAGATCTCTCACTAGAGACAGTCTATTGTTAGATGGTAGTTGTCGATAACACTAACAATAGTGCAGTGGCCTAGGTCACGTAGGTAGGCCTACTTCTACTAACCTCATACCAAGAACTGCATTTGGGCGTACATGAACATGTAGTTTGGCAGTGCTGCAAAGCCACTTCTGGCATCCACAACACATGACTTCTGTTAGTAGGTATGTTGCAAAAGCACCCTCTACGTGCATTCTGAATGAGGCATTGAGTGTGCTGCCTATAATCTCAGGGCAACTGTGGGGGCATTGCTTTGTATTGTGTTTGCATGTGCAAGGAAAGGTTATTCCAAATGACATCATTGTTTTTATGTAGTTGAATGTATATGGCAGCTGTCTAGACTTGAAAAAAAATCTCACTCGGTGATCTTGCAACTCTGTGTGCTACTGGAACTTTGGCCTTGCTTTCAAACTCTTGCTATTTATATTTACAGGTATCATCCCACTCTAAAAGGTACATGTAGTCATTCCGATAGAACAACAGTTCAACTACATTGTGGTGAAATTTGAAAGAAATCTGACGCTAAATGTGTTTTTATGTCCCTGTTTCGGCGATGTCTGTAATTTTTGGGAGTGTTGTTGGGCACTTCCATATGCCAATGTATGTGCATCATTGTTTTCTATTATTACACATTGGTCCCAATTAAGGTCACTTTGTTTTAAGGAATACCATATGATAGTGTGACCTTAATTTGCACGTTACCTAATTTTGCGCATGGTCTAATATCTCAATTTCTCATCAATATCTTGAAAAACTGATATCACCTTCAGAAAGACCAACTTCAAATTTATACTCAGTATGGTAATTATCTTGATGGAAAGGTCTCAATTTGTGAAAATATTGGCAAAACATCAGCAAATTTTGTTACATTTTGCATCCGCTCCAAGAAAATCCGATCTTCTCGACAAGCATCAAGAAATCGCCAGTTTGCAAGCAGAGTTCTCCAACTAAGTAAAATATGGTACCAACCAATTTTATGGCTTTTAACCTCCATCTGATATAATTATCTGACCTTTGTCTGCTTGATTCCTTTTCTAAATCCTTGAAATTAAGGTCACACTTTTTTACGACACTTTTTCAGCCGAGCGCGCACTAGTCGATCGCCATGGAATTTTGAGATCGCGATACCAGCGAAACCCTTGACCTACTTTATAATTCCGTCCAGCGAAATTGACTTTGGAATTTTGCCTTCCGTTTGGTATTAATGGTTTTGACTAATTTTGTGTGAGTTGTGAGAAATTTTTGATTGGAAATCAACTTCATAATTTTTAAAATGTGCGCAAATTATGGTCACCCCATCATACATATTGAAGAGGCGATTTGTGTGATCTTAAAACTAGGCTACCATAATTTTCTTGTTACAGGGACTATTGAAATGAATGAGGTATTAAAGGTCTTGATGAGCTCTAAATGATGCTATGATATGAAGCAAACACCTCATTTCTTTCTTTTTTTTTTGCAACATACTAGGCCCTGCTGTTACTTTAACATTAGACCCAACCACTAGCACCACAGGCATAGCGGTCTATCTCTTATTCTCTACACTCTAGCCTAGGCCAATGGCTTTTTTTTGTGCACGGCGGCATGTAAATTGTAATGAACCCTGGGCCTGGCTTGAGTGATGTCGATCTATATAATGTTAGACCTAGATGATAGATCTACCTGTCCTTGCCCTGGCCTTACGTTAGCCCTCCTAAAGTCGTATGAAAGTTGTAGATCAATAGGACTAAGGGCCAAATCGTGGTTTTGGGAACCACTCGTAGATTTGTGTACGCGCACTTGTGACTTGTGACTTGTGTACAAAGTGAATGGAGGTGGAAATAGGGAACCGTGCGTGTGACTGAATAAAGCGCTGCTGTATGAAGTGAACGGTGGTTCCCTATA
Organism: Lytechinus variegatus; assembly: GCF_018143015.1. NCBI lineage: Eukaryota > Metazoa > Echinodermata > Echinoidea > Temnopleuroida > Toxopneustidae > Lytechinus > Lytechinus variegatus. The sequence goes on from NC_054741.1 coordinate 81,450,105, forward strand.
TCACGATAATGCCGGACTAAGATCATGAAGATCTAACGTTAACCTAACAATAGTTAGACTAGATCTAACAACGTTAAGATTTTTATCTTATTCATTGTGATCCAACTGCTCATGTCTCATGAATGTGGTAGGCCTACCATAGTCCGGCGTAGATCTGTTACAATTACATTACCATGTATATTCGCGAGGTGCTTTTCATATCGGCTCTTCTTTCACCCCGAGTTTTGACCGAGGGGTGGTAGAAGTAAGTTCTAGAAGGGTCGTAATGAAAAGCACCGAGGCGATAGAGAGATGATATCCACCGTTTCACACAAATGATCACTGCATCGATCGAACACAAGTACGGGTACTGGGCGGATGTATTACGAGTTGACGATGAATACTTACCATCATATCTTTCGGCTTGCTCGGCGAGCTTAGCCATATATACATTTTCATCTCGTGTACTTGAACTTGCCGCACCTTTATTTTCCATGGCAGATCTATAAAATTTGAAGTTGATTTCACTGGATTGAAAATCTAATATTATTGTTGTCGTCAGTCACAAAATCCCTCTCGAGATGTCTTTGGTTTTCGTGCAAAACGTACGGACGTACTTACGTACACGTACGGATTGGTGATCGATTATATAGTTCCGGTAAAGAGACCGTATCAGTGGTCAACTTGTAATATGGTGGTTGCGTCGCGTCGTGTAGGCCGCTGACATACGCTAGATCGATAATAACCCTCGCACTCAGATGCTGAAATAAAAAAAGACTTATTGGAATGCATATATTGTTGGAAATTTAAATAAAATTCAAGCCCAGAAGGAAAACCAGTTAGACCAATAATTTATTTTACTGACTTGTTTTAGCTGGGCCAGTTGATTCCTAACTGGACCAGTAAAAATAAAGTGAAGATTTGTTCTATCTATAGATGCGTTGTTATTATCATTATTGTCGATATTGTTGCTATATATAGTATTATTATAATCATTATCATTTGATATTATTACTTTTTTTTTTTTTCATTGTAATTATCGTTAAGGGTTAAGAGAAAAAACACAATACATTCCCCTGATAAATCAACTGGTCTAATCATTGGCGGCGGAAGCCAAAAAATTTAGGGAGTGTCCACCTGAAATTTTGGGATGGACACAGGACACTACATATATTTAACATAATAACAGCAGAAAATAAATTTATTATTAATTTTTTTCATCACAATTCCCCGATCACAACGAACCAAACCGATATGATAGATTGATCCAGAGCACGTACCACTTCAACCAGTATAGGAAATACCAGTTACACCAGTTGAGTTGGGTACCTGTTCACCGCAGTGAGACCACTGAGACCAGTAACAAATTCTAGTAATCAAGACCTGTTTCATAATTCCAATTAAAAATTAACTGGATTGAATTTATTGAAGTCCACACCAAACTTTGATTTGAATAAAAAGAGAAAAATCCAACAAGCATAACACTTGCACATCATGATTGGTATGCAAATGAGGAGACTGATGACGTCATCCACTCACTATTCCTTATGTATGTTATTATACATGTTTGAAATAGGCCTATTGAATATTCGTATTTTCTCCTCATTGCCAAGTGAAATAACGATTATTTCCTCCCTGAACATGTGGAATTATTAGCATTGTTTAATACTATTTGATTCAGTCAAGTTGGTCATTACTGTCAAATCTGTAAACAAATGAAATATTGTATAATTCAAACAGTAAAAACAAAAGAAATAGTAAGGGACATCATCGACTGTGTCATTTGCATGTCACTGAGTTGTGCATAGTGCATAGGAGCGCCTTGAGCATATGTGCGCAATATGAATACCCTATATATTGTTATTATTAGTGAAACTTACAAATGTTATAACTTTTTCATTTTACGTCCGATTTTGATGAATTTTTTTAGCACCACGCTAGTTTGATATTTATCTATTTATTCAAATCAACATTTTCCTTGGGTGGACTTTACCTTTAACTGGTCCAGTATAATGGACCATTATGACCAGTAAACCGATGTTCCAATTTCCAAAGTTACCAGTTGAAATTCTACTGGACGAACTGGTCTAGTTGAACTGGTTCTTTCTTCTGGGAGGAGTTTCATATTCTACATTGTTACGTATCATATACATTATCAAAGCAATTGGTTTAATTTGTTTTATCAATGAACAGAATCCACATTGTTATAGGCGGATCCATGCAGGGGCGGTGCAAAAAAAGGGGGATCAAAAGGGAAAAGGAGGGAAAGGGGATGATTTTTTAATGTAAAAATTGTTTCGTTTCGTGGTGTGGTCTCAATATCAAAATTTTCCAGCTAGCGCTGCGCGCTCGCATTTTTGATTTGTAAATGACTTATTCTTCATGTAGGCTTATTATATAAAATTATCAAAATATCCCTTTTCAGGTCTGATTGTCAAAACTTATGAGCTAGATCGAGGCGCGCTCACAATAAATTTTAACTTCTTACAGATCAAATAGTCTGAAAAGGCGAACAGCTATTATAGGAAAGACGAAATACTAGTAGCTCAAGAGGGTATTAGAACCACGGATTGGACCACGAAGAGCTTAGACCAAATGCACAATAAATAAAGCATAGGGGAAGGCGGGGTAAGTTGAGCATAGGGGAAAGTTGAGCCACCAGCCCCATGCCAATGTTTTCCACTTTGAAACAAAAAGTATTTTTTTAGATGGAAAAGTATGAATTTCAGCCAAAAAAGTAAACAAGAGTGTGAAATAGATAAGTACTTTATTCACACACACGTCTTTAAATATAGTAAAGACATGATAAAAACATTGTTAGTCCAGGGATGGATCTTCATTCTTGTCATAGTCTTTTATATGATAAATGCATAATAAATGTGTGGCTACAAAATTATCGCACTAAGTTCGGACTGGGTTAAATTGAGCCAAACAGCATGGGGCAAATTGATCCATGGTATTTCTTATGGTAAGTATCTTAAAAAACAAACCATAAAAATCGATTGAAATGCAGGTTGAAAGGAGCAAATTTACATGACTGCTCTTTTCCTTTTAAAGGATGTTAGTATTTATAGAGAATTAGCAAGTGAAAAGACTTTAAAAAAAAATTGACACGCTGGTTCTCCCCCCATACATTTTGTACGTAGTTTTTGTGGCTCTACTTACCCCAGACGGTGGCACAACTTACCCCATATATGGGGCAAGTTGAGCCATTTGACATCGTTTTTTTCAAAGGTCACGATGACTTTCAGTGTGGGGGTAGAAAGTTATATGTAGGTGAAAAACATTTCCCAAGAATCAAAGTTTAAAGGCAAGGTACTTATTTCTACAATAGCACTAGTAATATCAATTCTAACATGCAAAATGTAAAAAGTGTCACAACTTACCCCGCCTTCCCTAAAGGTCTTGTCAATTAAATGTGATGTTCTTCAACGAGAGATTCATTATGACGTTGGTCTCTCGTTAAAGAACGTCACAAACTAACCTCTCTTTTTTTTCCTCATTCAGAATTTTCGATGTCATATTCAGGTATAGAGCATGATGAAAACCCCCACTTTCTATAGGCCTATCTGGTGAGAACGATCGGTCCACGGGGGGCTGAGATATGACTTCATGAATTCATAATTAGCCCATTGAATTCAATGTATCATATTGCTCTGCATGGTTCACAGAACCAGGCTAATACTATAATACGTTGACTCCAATGGGGCTAATTATGTAATAATGATATCTTGGGGGCCCTCGGACCGATCCCAACCATCTTTGGGTTGTGGGAGGGGGTCGTCATGCTCTACCGAAATATGGTACTAAAAAACGCAGTAATTAAAAAAATATTGAAAATTGATGACGTCACACTTCGGTACTCTATAACCTATTTTGGGGGCAATGATTGTTGGAATTATGCAGCGCAGAAGGAGAAGAATAAAGATGTCGTCAGTGTACTGCACATTTTGGTAACTAACCAAAAATGTACACAGACCTCAATCTCATCTTTACTTTCTTGAACTGGTTTCCCTTATACCATTTTAGGAAACCAGTACAGTCCTCTACCATCTCCTGAACTGGTTCCCATAATATCACGTAAAGTGGTGGTGGTGGGAACGTTTTCACCTGAGTCATTCCAATGTTTCGCGCGAAATTTTGAAACCGGAACATCATTATATGGAGAGTTTTCGCTCCCCGATGTTCGGAGGGTTCAAGATCAGAGAAAATGTATTGTCAATTGCCCTTCATGACAAAGAACAACCAAGAAGTTTGTGTCAAAAATTAGTGATTCAATTACAGCAGCGGTTTCGTCCTGGACTATGGATAAAAGACATATTTGCAATTTGTCATCAGCTCCGAAAGTTGAGACGGTACTGCTGCATGTTGCTCTACACGGTTCACCATCCTCCCAGCTATTCTTTGTCAATTTGAGTAGCGCACCGAGAAAGTCTGGTCTACGATCCGATTTGGGAACAATTAGCATTTTGCTTATTTCTGAAAATGTGAATTAAATTTTTTTTGTTTGAGGGTCAAACTAGCTTTAAGAAGATAACAATTTTTGATAATATCGCAAGCCTTTATTTTGTAGAAAAGTCAATTTATCTTCAAATCGGAGACAATCATACGATTGCTATTATCATCATGACGAGCGAGATATCAAATTCGCTATTATTCTAGTATAGCATCGTCACAGATTGCAACATATTACGATGAAAATAATAGAACCTTACACAGCAAGCTGTTCCGCGCAGTGGCGTAACGATATAGGGGCACGGGGACAGTACCCGCCCCCCCCCCATCGGCTTGCAAAAATTAAAATAAAAAAAAACGTAGGAAAAGGAAGAGAAAGAGGGAGAAAGAAAGAGAGACATGATGGGAAAAGAAAAACGGGGATGACATATGTGTTCATCGCTCCTCAGTGGCGCTTATCTTCAAGAGGAATAAATGGCGCTTAAGGCAGACATTTTACTGAATACCTCTAAAAAAATTATGAACAAGATGATGGATCCGCAATATGATTTTATTGACCCAAATATCGAACACTCTTCGATCTAAAGTGGGAAATTTTAAGGCTTGTTCTTAGGAGCTTATACTAAGGCCATACGTAATTTACGAAACAAAATGATGTGAGCGCGAAGGGGGCAAGGTCCTAAGCAAATAATGTTACATAAAGTTATGGGAAAATATGTATTATGTAATAATAATATAATTTCTTCTCCCCCATTATTTTCTATTTCTTTCTTCCTGATCCCTTTTCTCCTTTTCCCCATTTTTTGCCAGCCGATGGGGGGGTGCCCCTCCCCGTAGTTAGGCAAAGGTGCCTTAAATGCATGTTGAATGATCATTCATAATCACATGAAAAAGGGCAATTGAAAATCATTTTTTAATGTGTTCATGAAAAAAATATCCATGAATATGTCGTCATACCACTTTTTGAAAAGAATACAATTGTGGAGGTGGATATTTCATGAAGCTATTCGTAGGTTAAGAGCGAACCTTTCTTACGTTCTAAACACAAAGATTTTATGCGATCTGAAACTTTTTGAATTTCGACCCATAAACTGGACATTCTGAACACTTTTTGTAACCATGAATATGATGGATATCTTTATAAAATAATTGATGCGAGTGTGAAGCGCAAGCTGAACATTTTTGATAATTCTGACCTAAAATTGAACTTTCCGAGAATTTTTCTATTCATGAATAGGATGGGCATCTAACTCTGCATTTGATACGAGTGCAAGCACCAAACTCGGGTGTGAAACATGATTTTGGCGCCCCCGGTCAAACGTCAAATTGGCACCCAAAAGGTCGAATGTGAATTTGGCGCCCCTCCCTAGGTTGCATATGAATTTGGCGCCTTTCCTAGATTGAACATGAATTTGGCGCCCCTCCCTAGGTTGCATGTGAATTTGGCGCCCTCCCTAGATTGAACATTGAAGGGTCGTGTGGTCCAGTGGTTAGAGCATTGGACTCATAATCGCAAGGTTGTGAGTTCGAATCCCAACTCTGCCATTGTCTCCACTTTGATAAAAAGGCCCAAGAGTGATATCTGTCGTCTATTACGTCAGCCACTATGACTGATTAACCTAGACGTAAAATGTTTCCAAGGTAATTGGTTATATACCAGCTTGGCGTTTACCAGCAAAAAATGCTGTCCTGCCGAGTTCCTACGGGAGTTACCACAAACAGAAACAGAAACAGAAACATGAATTTGGCGCCCCAGGACAAACATCAAATTGGCACCCAAAAGATCGAATGTGAATTTGGCGCCTCGGGACATACACCATTGCCTATGTCGAACATCAATTCGGCGCCCCCCGCCTTGTCGAACATCAATTCATCTCCCCTAAGTATAACATCAATTCGGCGCCCCCAATATAAAACTCCGATTCGGCGCCCCTAGGTCAAACATTAATCTGCCCCCTGCCCCTCTAGGTCGAACATAAATTCGGCGCCCGCTTTATCAATCTCCAATTCGGCACCCCTAGGTTGAAGTTCGATTCGGCGCCCCTACGCCAAACTTCACTTCGGCGCCCCCTATGTCGAACATCAATTCGGCGCCCCCTATATCGAACATCAGTTCGGCGCCCCTAGTTCGAACGTCAATTCGGCGCCTCCCTAGGTTGAAGATCAATTCGGCGCCCCTAAGGCGAACTTCAATTCGCCGCCCCCTATATGTCGAACATCAATTCGCCCCCCTATGTAAAACATAAATTCAACGCCCCCCTATGCCGAACATCAATTCGACGCCCCTAAGTCAAACATGAATTCGGCGCCCCTAGGTAAAACATAAATTCGGCGCCCCTCGTTCGAACATTAATTCGGCGCCTCCCTAGGTTGAAGATCAATTCGGCGCCCCCTATGTCGAACATCAATTTGGAGCCCTTAAGTCGAACATAAATTAAGCGCCCCCCAAGTTCGAACATCAATTCGGCGCCCCCTTCCCTCTTCTTGTTTTCTTCTCTTTTCCCCCACTTTTTTTCTTTTTCTTGTTCTTATTTCCCTCCTTTTTTTTCTCCCTTTTCTTTTCTTATTTTTTTTCTTCTTTTTGCCCCCCCATTTGCCTACCGGGGGGGGGGGGGGCGAAAGTACCCCAGAATACGCGCACGGTTATGATTCAACAATTTCAACACCAAAATTAAGGCCAATACCGGATTTGAAATCACCCATCGTGTGCGCGGAAGTTAGCAGATCGAAAAATAACACATTTTATATAGCGAAAATGGGGCACGTCCTTCTCAATTTTGTTGCTGCTCCAAATCTGAAGCATGTTGATCGGAAGGCATTTTCTGAAACGGGGCATTAACCAACAAGACCAGGAAAACTGCCACCTTTTAAATTTGATCAGTTGCTATCGGAAAACACCTGTATTTAAGAAGCACTTAATCAGGTGACGGTTACTATCATTGTATCAAAGGAAGGTTCGGATAATCGTCTATTAATTGATTTGAATTCATTTTTCACATTCTCATTAAAAACACTGATATACAAAGCATAAAAAATATTATCAAAAAAATGCAAACAAACTTTTCAACCTGAAAGGTAGTGAGAGGTAGTTGCTGGGAGAGTGTTGCATCATCACTCGGGCGATTGTCGTCTGACAGGTTATCAGATATGAAAAAAAAATTCCTTGATTATGATAGACCAGTTCGGTACACCACATGGGCAATTTTGAATTTTGGTCGAATGACCTTTAATTTTTTACATTATGATATTATATTGGCAGATTTCAAAGAAGATATCATCATGTAGGCATGCCATACAAAGCAGGATGCAGAAATTGTGTAGCCCATGTGACTAGAATAGCAACATTCTATGAAAGCATATGTTGCGTGTTTACTTTAACGAATTAACAAGTTGCTATAGCAATGTACTTGGTCAACCGAGAAATACCAGTCGCTAGTGGACGCATTGTTGTTTATTGTGGATGTAATGAAAAACAAAATTCAAAAGAATATAGGCCTATGAATAATCATGCAAGACATCAAAGTTGGTGATTATCTTATTAGATTTTAAACCACCATGTCACTTAGTCCGAATGGCCTTCTTCTGATCATGCGCAGAATGGAACTCCGACATATCCTCCATCAACAATTGTATAAGGGCCGGAGCATAAATTTAAAAAAAAAATGTCAAAATTTTTCGCGCGCCAAGTGATAACAAAGAATTTGGGGCACAAAGTGCGTTAAAGAATGAATGACAAAATCAGTATGTTTTAGTAGTGATTTTATGCCAAGCTCAATTGGTTTTATAGTGCTTTCCAATGTTTTTTTTAAACACTATTTGTCTTGTTTATCATTTCATTTGTGTTGCTAAATAATTGGAGGGGGGCAAATCAGTAAGCTAGTCAATATATTTGCCCCCATTAATTAAATTTGGGCTATCGCCCCTCCCCAGTTACTATGATGTCAGATTAACTTACTCTCATTACTAGGTGAACATCAAGAACTTTTGAAATTTATCCCTGAACGGACCCGCCGAACAGATGTTTATCATAATTAAAACTTTTCAAACATGGATACGTGAATACGCCTGGATTTCACTCTATTGTAAAATAGAACATTTGGCATAATTTACTGTGGGAAACTTGAGATTGGGCTCGTTGAGCCCGATCTTATGGTGCAGGGTAGGCCTATGCCCTATCACGATCGTAATAACGAGATTTTCTCTATATTCAACTAAACTTGAGTATAGAGAGCGAAACACTAACCACTAAAAGAAGCAAGAGAGAAACAGATTCACACACTGATTGCAAACAAAATTAATATAGCCAATGCACACCATTCATTAAGTGATATATATATATATATATATATATATATATATATAAAGCCAAGACTTTACAAGAAAACAGAATTCTTGAAGTCTTGACTTGATCACCAATGTTGGCATCGCTTTGGGGAAAAAAATTCAAGAATGCATCAGGCTTTATGAGTGAAAAAATGAGTGAAAATACCCCCCCCAAAAAAAAAAAAATAAATAAATAAATAAAAAAAAATGAAAAAGTACTTTTTTGGCGCATATTGACCTTGATCTATAACTTTGCACCGTGGTACCGCTAACCTAATTGACATCAGGGTTTTAAAAAAAATGAAGGCCAACAATAATCACAAGTTAATTATCAAGATTTAATTTGGTTTTGAATGACTCTTACTTGATTTGAACCGGTGATCGGATTTCCTTGTTTCGGAAACACGATTATAAAACAGAGAATCCGGGTAGAGGATATTCAAATTCTGACCGAAATTGAAACTATTGAATAGGGTCGATAATGCTTAATGGTGGTTTATAATTAATTCCACTCGCACATCATAGAGAGATAGTATATTCAATTGTATTCAGGATATGATCACTGTTGGAATATATTAGTAATTAACAAATATTTGCATATTAGATTTTTTTGTCAAAGATGCAAACATTATAGAGATAAAAACCTACAGTAACTTTTCACATATTTCATTTATTCAAATGAAAATGATTAATTTACATAATTTCAAAATATTAACAAACAGACAATGACAAACAAATTTTCATTTAGTCTTGCCACTATTAAGAAAAAATTAATGAAAGCAATTGCACGTTCCAAACCATATATATATATATATATATATATATATATATATATATATATATATATATATATATACATCATGACTCTTCAGGGCCCTTCAGTCAGCATTTGGGGAATTTGATGCATAGTTCACGACATGTATGCAGCTAAATAATACACTGCAACCACGGCAAGTACATCAAGCACAGGCCCTTCAATAGCCGCAGCGGTCAGTTTGTAATTAAAAAAAAAGTTGTTATGGACAATTACCTTCATATCTTTCCGTCATTTCAGCGAACTTGGCCAACTCCACCGTTTCCCACCTTTCAGAGTCACTCAATATCTGAGAGTTTTCTTGGTTTTTTGGATGTTCCTCTCTCTGCTCCGCCATAGTTTATATTTATAATCCAAAGGCACGGTCCAAAGCAAGACCAGAAGTAAGCTATATAGGCTCTAGCGAAGGTAAAAGTGAACTTGGTTTGATCAGATACGGAAGCCGGTAACGACTAAAATCCTATTAGGTGTATAGCCACTATAGTCATGCATGATACTATTGACAGTGGGTGATAAAATAATAATCGAACACTTTGCATGGAGTATTGAGTCTGTGTGCGCACTTAATACAACGCAGACAGATCAAAATAATGTAAAATAAAAGGCTTCGAACCATTCATCCAAGCGCTCTATCAACAATTGTTCCAGTTCGAAAATTTATTTTGTTGTATTTGTTTGAGTGAACAGAAAAAAGCTGATTCCAACCTTACCCACACTTAACTGAGTCATAAAGTTTGTTTTTATTAATTAGACGATAGAGTGCGACCACGCCGGGGGGGGGGAGTGACAGCTAGCTCTTTCCCCCGTTTTTTTTTTCAGTAACCATGTAAAAACACGTGAAAAATGACCATCATAATGTGACACTAAGCACCCCCTTTAAAACCGTTACACCCCCGAGGGACTGGTGGGGGTTATCCTCGAAGGATGAGATTTTCTTTTTATTTTAACTTTTATTTCGAGGTATATTGGATAAAAGAAGATAAACCCTCTAAGAATGGAGAAGAGAAATATGGGGAATCAAACTATATCATCAAGAAAACTTCAGTGATAATCCCATGCTAATGTGAACGTTGTCAATTGAATGCGAGAATCAAGGAAGGCCAAAGGGCATGTACAAAATATAGATAAAAGGTGAAAGATTGAATTTAATTTTAATTCATTGAAAATCTAGAACAAGCTGCAAGTGAGTGATGCGAGCGGGCAATTTTTTTTTTACATTTTGAATATTGAAATATATTTATTCAGGAAAAACACAAGATCAGTATTAAAACACTGTTTTACATCAAGGTCTTGAAAAGGTTAAAAAGTTACATCAAAATTCTAAGCTGATATAAGAATACGACCAGCTGCATATAATAAGCTAAAAAAAAAAAAAGAATGACTCTGGCAGTTCGTATTACGCAATTTTATTGAGAATCAGTATTTACAAGTTAAAATGAGAAAGAAAAGAGGAACCAGGAACCATTTGTAAACCTCGTGATCAATTTAAAGAGTAGGCCTACACACTACGCACCCATCCATCCACATATCACCCAAAACACATTCACCCACAATTAATCACAATCAATCACAATCAGTCAACCCCACCCAGAATACAAGAATCTATTTTGTGATCGATTTTGACACGTCTTCCCCATTTCCTTTTCTTTTTTTCCCTCCTTTTTATTGGTCATGAAACATTTTGGGGAGGGGGACATGGCTATCTTTACGCTAGTGTGGGAGTTTTAAGTGCAGGTTGGTTTTATTTCTACAGAAATACGTACTTTGTAAAAAATCAACTTTTAAAAAAATCAAAGTGATTTATACCCCGCCTATATGCCGAATGAAGTTTCCAATGTAGCAACACATGTATCTCAAGCAAATTTCGTGACTGAGATTTTTTAAAAGACAAGTCCACCCCAACAAGTGGATTTGAATATAAAGAGAAAATCCAACAAGCATATACACTAAAAAAATTAAATAGGGTGTAAAATTAAAAACAAGTTATATGCCATTTTAAGTTACGCTAAATTCCACTAAACATTTATAATTCCATCCTGATCGGTATGCAAATGAGGGGACTGATTACGTCACCAACTCACCATTTGTTTTGTATTTCATTACATGATATTCGAAATATTCTAATCTTCTCTTCATGGGCGGAAATCCCAGGGGGGACGTGTCCCCCTACTCAAAATAGTAAGGGACACAATATCAAATGTCCCCCTACTAATTTTGGTCTTTTATGATGGTAAGAAATGCATCATTCTAAATCGAAAAAAAACATGTATTTTGGGACGAGATGACCTTACTTTGGCGATAATACCCTCTTTTTTTTGGTTGTCATATTTTCCCGCCCCTTGTCCCCATAGGCGGATCCAGGGGGCCGAGCCCCCCCCCCCCCTCTTGGCGAAGCAAAAAAAAAGAAAAAGGGAAAGAGAGAAGAAAAAGGAGGAAAAAGAGAGGAGAAAAGAAAGAGAAGGACGACGAGTGCATAAAATAAGATGAGGGGAAGACTTGGAAAATAAAAAGAATCTTTCGTGCCACTATATAAAATTTTCGCTCACGCATCGCGCTCGCATTGCCTGATAAGTGAGTTACATATCTTGTTCAATATAGAGTTCGAATATCAAGTTTGGAAGTCAATATACAACACATATTTCACCTCGGAAATAGAACTTTCATTATTTTGTGTAATTTACAAATTGGTTTTAAAAAGTGCTCTGTAAAAATGTCAGTTTTATGGTTTAAATGTTAATATTTGCTGCTTGCGCTGCGCGCTCGCAAATTTTGATTTATCAGGTACCTATTATTTTCGTGTATTCCATAAAGTTTTTAAAATGTCCCTTTTCATGTCTGATTGCTAAGACGTATCAGCTCGCGCGCTGCACGCTCGCATTTTGATTGGCGAGTTATATAAATGTTTCAATATTGATTATACAACAAACTACTTAAAATCCCCTTTTCATGACAGTTTATCAAAAATTATAGCTCGCGATTTGCGCTCGCATTAATGGTTAAAAATATATTAACTGATGCATCCTATTCATAATCACAAAAGTGAAAATGTCCAGGTTTTATGCCATGATATCATCAGATTTCGCACCCTCATTAGGCATTGATAAATATGATATCAATTTGATAATTAAATTGTCCCTTTTGTTTCATCTCGCGCTCTCTTTCTTTAAAATTTTTCAAAAATGTTCGCATTCTTTTATTGTTGAAATATGTGACACCTTCATGGCTAAGTGCAAGCAGTCCTTAACAGGTACCTTTTCAACAGGTACCAGTTCAAAAATTTTTTTTGCTCGCGCTTTGCGCTTGCATTATTAATACTCATCTTTTTCAGGATTTACAAATCATGAATAGAGTGTCTCGTTCAGTAAATATTATAGGACTAAATCTAGAATTTTTCCGCTCGCGCTTCGCGCTTGCTTTAATTGTTTACTCATATACCTATTCTTATAAAAAGTGCTTAGAATTTCCTTTCTTTAGGTGAAAATGTCAAAAAGATTCAGCTCGCGCTTCGCGCTCGCATTATTTGACTGTTAAATGCTACTTTAACGGGTATCTTTTTCATCAGTTCATTTCCGCTCGCGCTTTGCGTTCGTAGTAATCATTAAGTTGCATACATGTCTTTTTCAGGATAACAAACATTGCCCAGAATCAGTTCAAATTTTAGGAAAATATACATAAAATTTCCAAAAAATTAGCTCGGGCTTCGCGCTCGCATCATATAAATGAGGATTATGATATTATATATCAATTTATAAGAATAAAGCTAAGAGGTGACTAATGAGGACTACCCCTTCAAAGAAACAAACAAAAATTATCTTCGAGTTGCCGATCGGGGAAATATGGCTGAAACAAATTTCCGCCCCCCCCCCTATTGGCGAAGGCTGGATCCGCCCCTGTGTCCCCCCTACCTTTTGGGAGAGATTTCCGCTCCTGCTTCTCTTCGACATGTGAAACAAGGTTTTATTCCTCCCTGAACATGAGTGAGCAAAATCAATTTGAGGAGGGGATACAAAACAAAAATCATTTGGCGGGCTGTATCTGGGTTTCAAAAAGAAAACCACATTTTTTAAAAGTTCAATATCTGCTCTTTAACAGTGGCGTAGCTAGGATTTTTTTTCCCGGGGGGCACTGGGGGTCCTTGCTTTTTCAGGGGGGGGGGGGCACCGGCCATTTTTCCGGTGTGTGTGTATGTGTCCACAAGGGCGGATCCGACTTTCGCCAATAGGGGACGGGGCCCGAAATTATATATTCACCTATATCAGTCACTTGTTAGTTTTATTCTTATAAAACAACATAAACATAAAATAATCTCATAAGCCTTATAAAAAGTGCGAGCGCGAAGGGCGAGCGATTTTTTTTTTTTACTTTAATGTATTTTTTCCGGAAATTTAATTTTCTGGGCAATGTTATGTGTGATCCTGAACAAGATTCGTATGTACCCCCAAGCGCGAACAGAAATGTTTATCAACTGTTCTAGCATTATCGAAAAGGGACCTGTTAAGGACTGCTTACAGTTACCCACGAAGACGGTATATATTTCAATAATGCGAGCGCGAAGCGCGAGCAAATTTTTTGACATTCCGACCTTAAAAAAAATGGTCATTCTAAGCACTTTTTGTATTAATCAATGTTATAGGTATGTAACTAAACAATTGATGCGAGCGCGAAGCGCGAGAGGAAGAAAATTTAGATTTTAGACCTAAAAGCGGGACACTCTATTCATATTTTGTAAGTCATAAATATGATATAGTCAATTGGGTATCATTAATAATGCGATCATGAAGCGTGAGCAGACAATTATTGATATTCTGATGTAAAACTGGATAATTTAAGTACAATTTAAATAAAGAACATGCACGCTATCGCCCATGTTAAATATTTAGACCTAAAATCTGGGCATTCTGAATACATTTGTTTAATGGAACATTATGGAATACACGTAGACAATATGAACTTGGCAAACCAAACAATGTGACCACGCAGCGTGAGCTTAAAATGCTGATATGTAGACCATAAAACGGACATTTTACAGAGCACTTAAATTTATAAATGAAAAAAAAATAAATAATGAAAGCTCGATGTCCGAGCTAAAATATGTTTTGCATATTGACTTCAAAACTTGCTCCACATCATCCTATTGAGCAAGATATGGATCCCATCGAACAGGCAATTATGGCGCGAAGCGCCAGCAAAAATTTTATATAGTAATGAAAAGATTTTTTTGAATTGCAAGTATTCCCCTCACATTATTTCATTCAGTCGTCTTCCTCCTCTTATTTTCCTCTTCTTTTTTCTTCTGTCTTTCTTCTTTTCCTTTTTCTTTCTCCTTTTTTTTCTTTTCTTTTTTTTGCTCTGCCAATTTTTCTGGGGGGGGGGCACCTGGGGGGGGGGGCAGGTTCCCCCCAGGCCCCCCGTAGCTACGCCACTGCTCTTTAATTTGATACCTCAATTACGGAAAATGGTCAAAAAATAAAAAAGTTCTGGTTATTTTAAATAAGGCTTGATTTTCAATAATTTTATAAAATGAAGAGGTTTTACAGTTTAGCGTTCAAACTCACTCTACACTCCGTTTCGTTGACGATCAGACATGCATTAAGTCTTTTGTTAACCATGCAATAGCTTCTGTGGGAAACCGGTGAAAACAAGTTTAATGAAATTATGGAAATACAAGCAATTTTTCGAGGGAACTTAACCTTTTTACCAAAGAGCAGATATTGAACTTTTTAGACATGTGATTTTATTTTTGAAATTCAGATACCCCCCGCCAAATGAGTTTTTTGTATCTTTTTTTCTGGAACGCACTGTATATATTGCACAATGTCATTAAGTTATTTTTTTTGCTGAAAATTACCTGATGACCCTTCATCCAAAGTGATGCGAGTACAATTGATTTTGTTATCATTGATATGATAAATCATGTACAAAATGGTGAGTTGATGACATCATGATGACTTAATGACATAAAAAATAGAAGCGTTTGGTGACAATGATAAGGACGAAGATGATGGTGGTGATGAAGATGATGGTGATAATGATAAGGATGAAGATGATGGTGATAATGATGATGATAATGGTAAGGATGATGGTGATATGATGATGATGATGATGATAAGGATGATGATGATGATGAAGATAATGATAGTATTTTGATTTTTCTTTACAGGTATCTTAAAAGATTATTTCATCCAACACATCAATGAATACAAACGATAGATCAAGATTATATTTGCAATAAATTTGGTGCTTTTTATTGAAGCTTGCCAATGTAAATACCATTGCTTCTGAATATTTCATTGTTTCATCTCATCTCCATTTCATCTCATTTGGTCTTTTCAAATTTGCAGTAAAAACATATGAAGCCTCTTATCTTCCTTTTCTGTTCACTTCCTTTCAGAAGTAATATACATCATTACAATTCTTAAGAATACAGAGACAGCAACCTAAACCACATAATATATCATAAATATATTGATTTGAATTTACAAGAGAATTTTTAAAAGAGCACATAAAAACAAAACCATAAATTTCATATCACACTCATTTACCCCCAGCCAACCTCTTGTTGATATGTCCATTCACTTACGATTGAGGAGTTGTAGCTACATGAATTCAACTTGACAAAGCAATTACATTTGGGATATCTCCCTCCATTCGGATGGCAAAATAATTCATATTTATCTCACAAAATTTAAAAAGATGACCATTGAACTATCTAGTCCTATAACTCAGTGTTGTTGCTGATGTTGCCAAATGTACTCTGAACTAACTCAGGAATTCAGGGAGATTTCAGTGTCTTTATGAAGTAAGAGTTATGGTTACTTTTGACCTAAGTGACCTCATATTCACAATAGCATGACTCTCAACATCAAATTTGGTTTTGGCATGGTAGTACAATTCATATAATAGTGGAAATCTTTTTTTGTGTGTGTGTATATATTATTCAAAAGAGATTGTTCATAGCAATCATTGACTATGTTTGGTAAGCAAGAACCAGATGAACAGTTATTACACACTTATTCTGTGGTTGATTTTGATATCCTTCCCTGAACTGTATTTGGTGTGCTGGTGCCCTTTATAGAGAACACTCATGTCATTATACAATCTTGATGCATATGTTTTCATTGTGTGTCATTACGAACTATGTGCACAAGGTAACTTTGGTATGGTTTAGATCATAATGCTAAACCATGTACACACAGTCAAACCGACCCATGATAAAAACATGTGCATCACCCGTTTTATAGAATCGGGGCTTCTCATAAAAAAAGAAAGAAAAAAAAAACAATACTGAACACATGAAATTATTTACCACGAGCATAAATTTTTTTACAGGATGCATGGAATTTTACAGGATAACATGGCCAGCCTAAGCTTCTTTGCATTAACTGTTATTAGTTTTCATGTGAGACGACATCACAATGGCCTACTTGCGTGATATCATTTTAAATTGGCTATCGTAAAAAAAACATGTGATATCTATCATCTGCCCAGTAAAATTAAAATGGACAATGATTGACCAATCAAATTGCAGGGATTTTGATACCCATTCTTTAATAGCACATGTGTGTACATACACTTTCATGATTTGGTCTACTTGCAATAGAGGATTGAAATCAAAGACACCTTTTTCCTTCTGGTTGCAAAGCACTCTACAATTACCTACACTAAACAAACATAATGGCCACTCAACAGTGATCAATTTTCAAATGAGACTAATTGAGGAATAAAAACATCTTTATTGCTCAACTTCATTAACAACAGCTAATTATGTTCATAAACAAAATAAGAGGACCTTTGAGAGATTCTCGAACTGATTCTTTAGGAAGGTCAGTAGAGTAGCAGTGGAAGAAATGTAACCAGCACGTTAGCACAGTTGTGCAATAAAGAGCAAAATTAATTAATATCACACGAGTGATAATGCAATCTACCCCTCGGTAGACCAGCAGCAACATGATTGATGCTGCTGAGTAGGGCCATCCTCCCGTTTTCTATTTACCAATCCATATGTATAATTTTATATGTATTGTTATCTGTTTTTAACGGAAATAAATTCAATTCAATTCAATCTATATCCATTTATATTATAGAGTTACTCATTGTCATCTAACATAAAGCCTACACAAACATGTCAAGTTTATTCAATGAACATATTGCTCATGGGGTAATATAGTAATTGACTTTATGAATAAGAAACCATATAGTGATTAAAGGCACATTGAACAAATGTATTAGGGATCACTATGTCGCAAATGACCAGTTGCCATTTTCATATTGCATATTTAGTTGTAATTTTGATTATTGAATAACTCAAACCTACATTAGTGTAGAAAAAAAATTGCCAAAGAACAGTAATTCTCAAAGAATGCTCCCTTAAGAAATTCAATAATGATGAATACTCTCATCAATATTACCATTCTTGTGTTGATTATGAAGGCCAAACAAATGAACTAGTACAGGTTGACTGGCAAAGTTTGAAATTGATTCTAGGTATTAGCAAGTCACCAGACTGGTTTAATTTAACATGGTGTATAGTAGCAGGACAAACTTTAACCTAGGGGAGTGAGATTGACATTTAACAATCCATGACTCATTCCTTTAGAGCATTTAGGCATCATTTGAAACAAATTATCAATGCTATAACCAAAAAATGTCATAGCTATTTCATCATAATTTTCATAAAAAAAGAATTAGCATGAAAATAAATAAGTGTGATATTATTTTGGATTTTCAAATACATCAATTTCACTTTGTGGCTTTGTGCAGATGACTGAAAAATAGGCTGGCATTATAGACTAAACCCTGTTTACATTAGACTTGGAGGAAATAAACAAAGTACAACAGATAGCACTGTACGCAAATTGATTTCCTTAGCATTCCAGTAGCAGTCATTTTTCTTAAACATTTCAAGAGTTTTCTTTTTTTTCTTGCAATTGTTATGGGTATGTATGTTAAAGGAGAGTGAAACCTCTAGGGCAAGTTAGCTTGTGTGAAAGAAGAAAAACCAAAAAATGAAATCAACAAAAGTTTGAGTAAAATTGGACAAGCAATAAGAAAGTTGTTGAGATTACTCATGCAATGGAAATCTTCCCTTTGGCCGGGCAAACAAGATCTGTGATGTCACATATCTACAATTCATAGAGATGTATTATATTGACCCTAAAGCAATTTAGTGGATTGAAAATATGGTGCGCCATCTATTGTTGGGTACAGGTCAATTGTCTATCTTTGCAGTTGACATCACATGCAGGTTCAGGCAGTGCAAGTGTACTGTGATGCTTAAAAAATGAAAAACATATGAGAAATTCACCAAAAACAGTCTAAATTTTGCACAGAAATATTCAGGCAAATTTCTCTCCCATCTTTTGGACCCTAGGAAACAGCAATAGCACTAACGCATGCAAAAGGTGTCGACTTCTTCCCATGAGGAATTGTGAATTTCAGCCTGTCAGCTCCAACAATACACTGTATGGTGCATCGTATTGTGAATCCACCAAATGGCTCGCATTGATTCACGTGCAATGCAGCAGTGAAGAAATGAACGAGCAGCTGCCATCTTAAAGAGGGCAAAAGCATTTAGTTTATAGCTAATGGAAGAAAGTTAGATGTATCAACATTTTCAACAATTTTCACATGAGGGACTACAAATTTTGATATCTATGTAATCTGCTGGACACTGGTAGTTATAGTTGGCAAAAAAGGTGGGGGGGGGCATTGGCGCTTGAATATGCAATAATGTAAATGATTTTATACGCTTTAACCCCCTCCTAAAAAAATCTTTACAAATAAAGCACTCATCCCCATGTTGCAATAATTCTGTGTATGATTCTTTTTAAAGGTCTAATACACATTTTTATTTTATCTGGATCTTTAAATTTTCCTAAAAATTTAATCAAACTTGCTGATATTTGGCAAATTGGGGGAGGGATGGGCCTTATGGATGTCAATCCATAGTTGATGCCCCATTCTTTCAAAATTACCTTTTTATTTATGTTCATATCCTTAGTCCTATATCAGGCAAAATCAGATTAATTCAACTCTAATTTTGACTTTATTGAGATGATTCCTAATGAGTTTGATCACAGGCTAGTTGCATTTCATTAAAAAAACCCAACTGTCCCAGAGGCACTTTCAGTAACTTCCCCTACAAGCTAATTGATATTTATAATATGAAATATAGAATTATGATCTGTATTGTTAAGATTTAGAAAATGAACATTCGATTATAAAACGGGCACTATGTAGGTGGTCTGTCATATATATGATAGATCATCTTTCTTTATTGTTTACTTTAATATATAAATTTTGTTCCTACAATATCTTGTAATTGGGCGTGGCAATTTCCTTGATTTTCACTTCATGTCATAGTGGACATGTCCTGCCAATCTTTTCAAGGTCATTGGCATATGTGTACACGTGTCTTTGCCCATGATATCATTATGCAGCATGAATCTGTCCATTACATTCTGAGCAATTTGATACCACATTCAGCTTTTTTATGATCAATTATAGGAAATGTGCATCCATAAAGCATGCATGTGAGCTCTAATAATAGGTCATATATAGGCCAAAATATGCCTATATAAAATTCATTACATAGCTCATCAGAAAAATGGGGGCCCCAATTTTTTTTTTTCAATAACATCATGATGGCATCAAAATCTGATTTTGAAAATACAGTTTTGCATTTTATGACGTCATCACATTTAGGTAAATTTGATTCTAATGAATTCAAATGCTCTCAACTTTCTTACTATTCATTCAATCTTCCTCAAACTTTCTTCATTCTGTTATATAAATTCAAGTGGTTTCAGGGGTTTCATTCTCCTTAAAAAATATTTTGGTCTTTATGTGGGTTACACAAAGGACCATGGTCTCCTGCAATACAATTAAAATGTCATCTTTTCTTTACCAATCTTTTGTCTCTTGTTAGCCCTTTTCTTCAAGTTCCCTAACATGGACAAAACAGACTGTTCTTAAGTTCAGCTGGCTATGTTTGCAACTTAGACACATGATGCAGACTGGAATGCATTTCAACCTTATAACACTGTATTGATTTGTTTTACATGCTTTAGCTTTTCTTTAATCTTTCTACAGAATCCTGCACTGCTTTTATAGTTCAAGAGAGGTTTCTTCTTTTCATTCTTTTTTTTTTCATTGCACATGGAGTAAGAGAGACATAATAAGGTGATGAGAAGGCAAGGGGGAGGAGGTTAGAGAAAGAGAGAGAGGGGGAGGAGAAAAAGAGAGAGAGAGAGAGAGGAAAAGGGGGAGGAGACAGAGATAGAGGAAACAGAATAGTAGATATAAAATAAGAAAAATAATAGAGGAACACATTAAAAGACAGAAAATTTACTTGCCTGTAAGAAATACACACTTCTTTCACTGCAAAAAGTCATACTCTTCATAAATATCTGTTATAAATTTAATGCATTGCTCTTTACAACCATTCATTTCATTTCCATAACTACATTATCTTTCACTTTACCGACCCCGTTTAAATTTAAAATGGAAGCAAGTTTATCCATGGAAAGTTTATTTCTCACGTTATTCAGTAAGTACAGTGCCTCTTGCTCTTCAACTCTTGTCCTCCTTATATCCTGATCACAATGGAATGTAACAATGTTGGTTTTCTTGAACTATTTTTTTTCATAGTTTTCTATGAATCAGACTGTAAGTAGTCATTACATGATCATTCATATTACACACAAACTTGGTTTGAAAGACACAACCTGCAATAGTGTGTTACATAAGGCTTTTCTTATGTTAAATTTCAAAATGACTTGGAATTGAGAAGAGGTGCAAATACTGAAGGATATTTCAGGCTCAAGTCAGGATATAATTCATTTGTTTTACTAACTGAAAAATATTTTCAATGAAATTTATTCATTTGCCACTTTGAACTAGGGCAATCAGATACTTTCTAATAATATTTTATTTGTTTTATGAGTAATTTGTAAAGCTGTGTGTTGGCAACATAAGGACACCATGCATGCTTTGTGTCGGTCTTGTGGCTTCCAAAAATTAAATTCATGATTGATAATATTTATATTATATCATTAAAAAGAGAAAAGACCATAAAATCCCCCATGTATGAAATTCTTTTATGCCTTTTACCAGTACTTAATAAATAGTCTATGCTAAATTTGGAATTACATTTGCACATGAGTAGATGAAATTTGTGTTTCAAGAGCCCTATCCTAATCTTAAAAACTTGATAATTAATCAACAGCGATAGTTAGCTGACCCAGCCGATAGTCTGTAGCACACAAGGGTTCCCGCCCCTGGAAGCGTCGGTTAAAGCGCTGTTGGAGTTTGGCCCGTAGCTGCTGGCGCTGCCGGTGAACAGATTTGTGATTGGCACGGAAGTCTCGGATCTCCTCCTGGGAAATGAGTATCTCCTCCTCAGCCAACACAGACTCAGGCTGGAAGATAAAAAGATCATATGTCATATGATTTCTAACATTTTTATGATAATTTCAGTTATTTGCAGACGATGGTGATGATAATAAAATAAAGACACAACAGGCCTAACAATGCAAGATGAATCTGCTCTGACTTACAAGGAAACCCAACTCTATTGACTAAGATCTTTCGTCCCTTCTACACTTTCAAGGATGGAACATGGATCATCAAGGATATCAATACATGGTGATCCAGGGTGCCAAATTGTTGTTTCCTAGCATTGCCAGAGCGAAAGCAAAATTAACTGGATATTTATATGCTTGATACGCTCCCGAGATTGAACACTAGAGCCTGAATTTTGCCACTTCTTATCATCGGCATCTTGTTAGATTGAAGTTTCTTTCCTTTACAACATCTAAAGCACATGGCCATGAACACAGACTAATGTTCACATACGCAAACGAAAGAAAAATTTTGGCCCCAGATACACCCAGTGTCATTAAGGGCCTCCTGGTTCTTACACGGAGCCTCCCAGATGCATTCGGTAGCTATACGGGATGTACAAGGTAGCTACAAGGATGAACACAGATGATTATCTGCCTGTGTTATCCAGAATGAAAAAGTGAACATGTTCTATTTTTCTCCCAGATATGCTGGTACATCAAGGATGGCTCTAGATGAGTAGCTGGTATGTAAATGTTAACCCCAGACAGTAACACAGATGACCCTTGATTGACAATCCAGAATCATCTGTGTTCCTTCCGCGAAGGTGGCTTAAGGGGCTACATTGTGTGACTTTGTTAATACTGTTAATTCATGCATTAAATTGGAATTTAACATCCCATCAATTTTTTTTCGCAATTTGGATTTATTGCGCAAATTGTTGATGGAGAAGGGGGGAGCTCTAAGCTTGGATTGTGAAAGATCCATTTATAAGACTGGAAATTCTCTCTCTAGTCTTACCTCTATCAGCATGTCCTGTAACCGCATCGTCCAACCTACTGCCCTTCTAAGTTGGTCTTCATTAGCGCACTGACATATTTTCTGTATTTGGGAATTCTCTCCCCTGTCCTCTTGAATCTGTATGATTAAAAGTAAATATTCAGTAACTAGAAATATCACTAAAGTGATATAATACCCCCATCCTTTGTTGTTACCATGGTTATGCAGTTTCCAACTCATTGTATGTCTTTACCCCAAGAAGAATATTTAGGTCAACTTTCACAAAAATTGTGGAATGCCTCTGGCCGTCTCACCTGCATCACGCGGTTCAATATAGCAGCAGTGCTGACTTTGAATACTACTCTAACTCGCACAAGATGTTCAGTGATACATGGTTACTCTTATGTCCACTTTTTATGAACTAGACCAATAAACTTACAGAGATATGATGGTTATTCAACAAACAAGTGGAATGCCTCTGGCCGTCTCACCTGCATCACGCGGTTCAATATAGCAGCAGTGCTGACTTTGAATACTACTCTAACTCGCACAAGATGTTCAGTGATACATGGTTACTCTTATGTCCACTTTTTATGAACTAGACCAATAAACTTAGAGATATGATTATTCAACAAAAAAAAACAACATGGCCAAAGTTCACTGACCTTACATGACCTTTGACCTTGATCATGTGACCTGAAACTCGCACAGGATGTTCAGTGATACTTGATTACTCTTATGTACAAGTTTCATGAATCAGATCCATAAACTTTCAAAGTTATGATGGTAATTCAACAGATACATCCAATTCGGAGAAAGTTCATTGACCTTTGACCTTGGTCATGTGACCTGAAACGCGCACAGGATGTTCAGTGATACTTGATTACTCTAATGTCCAAGTTTAATGAACTAGACCAATAAACTTTCAAAGTTATGATGGCAATTCAACAGATACCCCCGATTCGGCCAAAGTTCATTGACCCTAAATGACCTTTGACCTTAATCATGAGACCTGAAACTTGCACAAAATGTTCAGTGAATCTTGATTACTATTATGTCCAAGTTTCATGAATCAGATCCATAAACTTTCAAAGTTATGATGGGAATTCAACAGATATCCCCAATTCGGCCAAAGTTCATTGACCCTAAATGACCTTTGACCTTGGTCATGTGACGTGAAACTCATGCAGGATGTTCAGTGATACTTGATTAACCTTATGTCCAAGTTTCATGAACTAGGTCCATATATTTTCTAAGTTATGATGACATTTCAAAAACTTAACCTCAGGTTAAGATTTCGATGTTGATTCCTCCAACATGGTCATGTGACATGAAACTCTAATAGGATGTTCAGTAATACTTGATTAACCTTATGGCCGAGTTTTATTAACTAGGTCCATATACTTTCTAAGTTATGACGTCATTTCAAAAACTTAACCTCAGGTTAAGATTTGATGTTGACGCCGCCGCCGCCGTCGGAAAAGCGGCGCCTATAGTCTCACTCTGCTTCGCAGGCGAGACAAAAACCCCAACATGGCCAAAGTTCATTGACCTTACATGACCTTTGACCTCGATCATGTGACCTGAAACTCGAACAGGATGTTCAGTGATACTTGATTACTCTTATGTACAAGTTTCATGAATCAGATCCATAAACTTTTAAAGTTATGATGGTAATTCAACAGATACACCCAATTCGGCCAAAGTTCATTGACCTTTGACCTTGGTCATGTGACCTGAAACGCGCACAGGATGTTCAGTGATACTTGATTACTCTAATGTCCAAGTTTAATGAACTAGACCAATAAACTTTCAAAGTTATGATGGTAATTCAACAGATACCCCCGATTCGGCCAAAGTTCATTGACCCTAAATGACCTTTGACCTTAATCATGAGACCTGAAACTTGCACAAAATTTTCAGTGATGCTTGATTACTATTATGTCCAGTTTCATGAATCAGATCCATAAACTTTTAAAGTTATGATGGTAATTCAACAGATACACCCAATTCGGCCAAAGTTCATTGACCCTAAATGACCTTTGACCTTAATCACGAGACCTGAAACTTGCACAAAATTTTCAGTGCTGCTTGATTACTATTATGTCCAAGTTTCATGAATCAGATCCATAAACTTTCAAAGTTAAGATGGGAATTCAACAGATATCCCCAATTCGGCCAAAGTTCATTGACCCTAAATGACCTTTGACCTTGGTCATGTGACGTGAAACTCATGCAGGATGTTCAGTGATACTTGATTTACCTTATGTCCAAGTTTCATGAACTAGGTCCATATATTTTCTAAGTTATGATGACATTTCAAAAACTTAACCTCAGGTTAAGATTTCGATGTTGAATCCTCCAACATGGTCTAAGTTCATTGACCCTAAATGACCTTTGACCTTGGTCATGTGACATGAAACTCTCATAGGATGTTCAGTAATACTTGATTAACCTTATGGCCAAGTTTTATTAACTAGGTCCATATACTTTCTAAGTTATGACATCATTTCAAAAACTTAACCTCAGGTTAAGATTTGATGTTGACGCCGTCGCTGTCGGAAAAGCGGCGCCTATAGTCTCACTTTGCTTCGCAGGTGAACTTTGACAAAAATTGGGGAAGTACTTTGATCCAAAATGAGTTTTCCTGGATTTCTTGCCATAATATGTGGTCACCATGACGACACACTATCTGACAAATACCAAAAAGGCGTCTTGCACATCTTTAGCTCAAGAACAATGTATGTGCAATATCTCATGGGCATAGGCCATGAAATGAAAAAGAAGTTCAATCTGCATGTTTACACATGAACAAAATAGTGTCTTACCTATCTTCATCATAAGACATATGTGAGCTAAATTTCATGAGAATTGTAATTGCACCAAGTTCTGATAACAACAATTACTTCTAAGTACAATTGCATCGCAGGCCAGCGCACCTCCCCTTTTACGCGAATGTTGTCAGCGCTGAAGCAACGCATCAGATCGGTCTTGATGTCATTGTCTACGGTAAATCTGATTGGCTCAAATTATCAAATTCAGAGAAGAATCACAGGAAAATTTTGCAGTTACAATGCATTGCAATTGGCTCTCATTGGAATTGTGCAGCATAGAGTGCACTGGGCTTAAAAAAACTGAAGGCAAAATAATTTGATTTGTTTACTCCATACTAAGATGAGAGGTGAACGATATAACAGGAATAAGGAAACATGTGACACAGGAAATTAAAGGAAGACAAGGAAATTATTTCATTTCCTGGGAGAATCTGTTTGCAGAAAAATAAACCATGTGAATTATAAGAAACCATCTGCAGTAATTCAGGGGGCAATGAAGAAAAATGGGTTTTAACCCTAGGATATTTTAGTATCACAACTAAGCCACCACACAAAATTCTATGACTGTCTTGCTTGCCAACTTTTTATTTCCAAGTCTTGCTCATCTTTCGAGACCATTTTCCTGACACACTGTCATGACGCTGTGTCACATTTTATACATGCATGTCAACCCTAAATTGCTCAAAAATGTTTTTCATTTACAAAATTAATATTAACTGTGTTTTCAAACAAAAATACTAAATGTATGATTTTTACTTTTGTTAGTTCAAATGGATGAATTTTATGTTGCTTATGATCACAAGAGAGTCCCATACAAAGCTCATCAAAAACAAAACAAATCAATATACAAAAAAATCAGCCTTTTTGGGGGGGTATTTGTGTCAAAATGAAAATTTTCACCGAAAATTAGCATTCTCCAACTGTGAGTTTAAGGCAAAAATTCGTGCAGTTATTGGGATAATTAATTACTTTAAAAGTATAAAAACTTTTACTTCACTTACTAAATAGTAGTTTACATTCATCTATTTTCATACAATTTTTTTTGTGGTGATTGACAGCCAAGATGAGGGGGGGGGGCTCAAATCAACCCCACCCAACAAAGAACCCAGTTAAAATACGGTTAAGCAACATTTTCAAAAATAAAAACAATCTTTTTTTTAATGTGAGGGAGAAAATCAGTATATCTGAATAACCGTTGATTAAAATCACAATCATAACAAATATTTGTCAAACAAATAAATGAATCTACATCTCTCACTATTAATGTTGTGGTCCTTAAAGAAAATTCATGTACCGTATTTGTCATTTATATCTTAGAATGTGTGGGTGAAAGTCAGGGAATCAGATGTTTAAATTCATTTTCTATCAAAATTATAATACTTGCTATATGAAAAAATTGTTTGTTCCATCTCTACTTTTACTACATAAAACCACACATGTATGTACTTGTAGGATTCAACTAGGGGAGCTAGATACCATGCTGTGTATGATGTGTACTTTTCAGAATATGTGGGGGTGAACGTTAGGATATCGAAATAAATAAACATTGGTTTATTTGACAACACAATTAAAGTCGCTGGGGTATTAACCCTAATAGTCCAGGGGTAACATGATTCTTGTCATTCCCTTAAGATCTCAGTCGCACGATTGTTAACAAAAAATTTGCAAGATGGTAGACAATGACATAATCTATGTGGTTGCTTAGGTGAATTGCATCAATATACTTTTTTAAAAATGAATTATGCAAATTAATTAATGAAATCATTTTGATTCCTCTAATTCACTGAATAAAGCTCCTAGCATGCTATTTTTTAGTGAAAATATACATTATATCATTGCTATTTCCCAACTAGACTGTATCAAAGCAGATCAGGCCCATACCTCTGAATGAGAACAATGTGTTGTTGGTAATGGTTGACCACCATTGCATTTGAACCGTCCATTGACCACAGTAGCATCACCATTGCCTTGGTTGACATCACAGTCTGCACAGATCTCATCGTCACCATTACATTGGTCTACATCTTCACCTGGTCCATAGAAAAGATAAAGAAAAAGATTAGGGGTACCTTGTACCTTGAAGAGTAATCCCTTTCAGCAGCTTCAAAGCTATCCAGAACATAAACAGACCTGTATTTCACCAATAAACAGGTATGATACATGAACATTATGCACAAAGAAATTTGTTTAACAATCAATAAATGTCATGTACTGCTCTGTATATTCCACACTTTGCCCCATATGTTCAAGTCCTAGTATTCCCGCAGCCAGCGGGGTCAGCCTTCCTAATAGTCCGGTAGCCAGTGGGTTCAGCCTTGCTATAAAGGTTACAAATTTTCATCTTCATGGCAATTTCGTATGTATGTCCCTTGGTAATGAAATGAGCGTCTGGCTGGTCGTTGATGGTGGTGGATATGGCCAGGAGGGCCATGAAAAGAACCTCTCAAAAACTAGGCTAGCCTAGCTGAAAAATTAACCTCATGAAATTAGTGATATTGTTGTGCATAGCGTCAGGGTCATTGAAAAAAACATTTTTTTTATGGTGGCGGGAAGCCAAAAGATGCAAAAAAGCGGTGCGTCAAAATTTATGAATCTTAAGTGGTCTGAAATCGTTGACTAGCATAATGCAAGACCTTTCCAGCTAGGTGACCCCTCCCTGGCTTGTCAACGCCTGGAGAAGGCTCGTTTGTCCTCTGCCTGTATAATTGGCTTAGCCCTACAGTTTGCAGCTTAACGTAAGTCTAGTGCTTTTTCACAAGATCTGATATAATAAAATAATAATCCATTACCAAAAAGCTAAAAAAAAAGAGAAAAAAGAGAATGCCTTGAAACATTCTCAACCCCAAATATGAGTAAAATGGATATTATAGAAAATAACATAAATAAAAAAGATACACATTTCCTATGAATCTACACAGAGATAGAAAAGGATGGTTCTTTTAACCTAATAACAACTTTGAAAATTGTTTCATGGGTGATGTACATGCCATCATCCATGATATAAACTACAGAATGTATTCAAATTAATTGATGATATATCAACTATGCTACTTACCTTGCATGATATCATCATCACAATGATTACACATGCCTTCAGAACAAGCAATATCTGAACTGTCTCTAGAGCTCTGGCCACAGTCTTCTCCACACTCCACACCACTGGAATAGTCTACATTGTCTGTACGATAGGTAGATAGATGATGGACGGCATCCCCTTGGCTTAGGGAACATGTACTGCATTCTAGGTTGGCTGTGTTATCATTCAAATCATTGGCAGGATCACACTGGAAAAAAAAACAAGTGAAAATAGTCATAATTAATGGTTCTTCTCTTATTCAATGGGGCTATATTTTAAAAATACCAACAACATGGTCAAATTGACCCTAAATGAACTTTGATCTTAATCATGTGACCTAAAACTCATGCAAGACGATCAGTGATACTTGATTACCCTGATGTCCACATTTCATGAACTAGGTCCGACTAATTTTTAAGTTAGGACATTTCAAAACTTTATCTTGGTTTAGATTTCAGTGTTGATGACTGTGCCACTGCTATAGTTTTAACTCTGTTATGCAGGCGAGACAAAATGACCATGAAAATTAAAAAATCCTATTAAACCTTTGTTTACTTATTTTTATTGATCGCCTAGTGACCTGAAATTACATTAATCTATTTGCCGATACTAGATAACCATTATATGTACCATATTGAAATAGATGGATTATCAGTGATACTTGGAATACCTATATGTCCATGTTTCATGAACTAGGTCCATATAATTTTTAAATTATGATGACATTTCAAAAACTTAACCTTGATATCAATGTTGATATTGCCCTCGCCACCGCCATATTTGTAAAAGTGGTGCCTATAGTCTGGCTCTGCTATGCAGGTGGGACATAAATAAAAATGAATAATTTTGGACCAACCAAATATCATATACAATATATAATATACATCACGCGTGTCAATTTTCATTGCTTTTATGCAATCAAAAGCCAAGATATGAGTTGATGGTGGGGGGCATTCCAAGTCTTTCCAGACTCCCAAATAACAGTCTTATTAAGGTTAATGTGAAAAGGTGTATAAATGATAAAGAAAAGTTTTAATTACCTCGCATGATCTTTCCTGAGGAATGATAGAAACTTCCACTTCCTTCATGACCTGTGACCTTTGACCCAAGTTCTTCTCCGTTTCAGGTGAAGCGTTGCTTTTGTTTTTCTTACGAGCTTTCTTCTTGAGTTTCTTCTGTTCTTTCTTCTCCCTCTTGGCTCTGTCAGCCTCTGTGATTTCTTCACATACCAGCTCTAATCTAGACATGCCTTCCTTGGATTCTAAAGCCATCTGTTGAAGAGATTAGTTTTAATTACTCCATTGTAACTGCATCATACATTATGAGGGTACATTCAACTTGGTTAAAGATCTAATCATTAAGTACACTTATTTATTATCCAGAGCTGTGTTATATATAGTAGAGGCTTTGTGATATGCTGTATTG
This sequence comes from Lytechinus variegatus, assembly GCF_018143015.1. Lineage (NCBI taxonomy): Eukaryota > Metazoa > Echinodermata > Echinoidea > Temnopleuroida > Toxopneustidae > Lytechinus > Lytechinus variegatus. The sequence goes on from NC_054741.1 coordinate 81,480,352, forward strand.
GGATGAAAATGCAGAAAATCATACACAGAGATGCCAACTTTTGGAAATCAGAATTAGGGAGGATTTGCAACTGCCACCAAATTATGTGCGCATAGCGCTCGACTCTTGCGGCCGGGGTCTAGATGGGTTTCTAGATGCTCTCTGGTGCAATCTGACCCTTATTTTGGGGCATTTCACGTGTTTTTAAATAAACATTGTTCCCACTTTTTTAACATAAAAAATATCAAATATGCATTTTTACATGTAAAAAAAATGAGAGGACAAAACTCAAAAGAAGTACCTGTTCAACAATTAATAATAAGGAGGAATTATCACTATCGGCTATAGGCAGGTTATGTTCCACTATAAATCCAGTAAAGAAAAGCTCAGCGCTGGTCCCTTGCTTGGTGAAATAAAGACAACAGGGTACTAGTGGAGCTCGAAGATCTTGTCATCGCAATGTCCGTAGGCCTACATCTAGCATCTATGCCGTTTGCTCCCGAACGAAAGTGCTTCCGAATTATCATCACGACCTCCCTGCTAAACTGAAATGTCCACGCTGCAAATTGCGCAAAATGCATGGTAAATTCCTCTTTCCGACCACACAGGTACTGGAGACTGTATTCAGTCTTATACTTCTGAGACCATTTCTTGGTCTTCTTTTGTTGATTTTCCGCCATTTCGTGTCAATATCAACCCATCAATACGCCGAAATCACACACCGATATTCCACCGCACGACTCGACAAATCCAGTGGCCGCGAGCGCACACGCCTCGCGAAGCTAGCCGGGCCTACCGGCCTGGTGCACAGTGGATTCCCGTTGGGCATATCACATGCACCAGCTTTTCGCTGCTCCTTATTTGTCTACTTTTCACACAGAATTTAGTAGCAGCGAACGTAATGGAGTTACTACATGCTAAAGTTAGCAGACGATACATGTCCTTCCAAACCAATTTGATCAATGCAAAAAAATCGTAATTTCGGGAGGATAAGGATGGTAATCGTAAGGGCGGGAGTTGGGATGAATTTTCGGGAGCCTCCCGATGAAATCGGGAGGGTTGGCATCTCTGCATACATAAGAATGCACATTTATTCGAAAATTTGTGGATTCTACTCAAAGATTTGTGGATTGAATACAGTTGAAACCAGCTGTATTTCTTACTACACACAGGCGAAATTTATCCCTCTCTCATTGCCAGATCTGTACTGCATACTTTGTTCTGATATAAAGGATGTTCCCCAGTTATGTTTGTGCACATCCCTATCTGTGCACATTTTACCCCATGTGCATTGATGTTATAATAAGTGAACAGGTGTTTAATCAGCTACAGGTATTAGCTGATTTTCCAAGCCTCTGCACTCTAACAGCAAATCTTGCTGAGTAAATTTACAAAGCTGTTAGCTGAAAATAATATATGGACCAACTTTTAAAATGCCTGTTCCTCCTAAGAATACTTTAATCTGTAGTGCTGCAAAGGATGACAAATATGACCTCCAATTTGATGAAATGGGATAACCCCTCCCCGGCTAGTTAGAGTTAAATAAAGGATTAGTACCTCAAAAGATTTTCGCAACTTGATTTTGCCGAAGGTGAGGAGTAGGTCCCAGGTTCGCTCCTCTGCTTTCAGCTTTTGATGAATCTTCTGGAGCTTCTCAAAAAGATGAAGACCAAGACAAGTTAACACCTCCTCCTGGGCGATATCAATGGTCTTTGCATGCCGCTCACGCCGTCTAGGATATACAGAGAATCAAAGATATAAAACATAGTTGAATGAATTTCCATTGGGGTACCATTTTTCACAAACTTCACATACACCTTGGGAGTGCACATGAAGCACCCAAAAAGCAAGTCAACTATAACTGTTCTTGAAAATAGTTTGTTGATACCCTACAAGCTATGCAATATTTAGCTGATTGATGTGTATAGTGGAGTTTGTCATAACCTTTTGAGTCTTTAAGAAGATACTTACACTCCATGTAGGTCTGGTTCAGCCCTGCTGATGAGCCTAGCAACAAAGTCTGTATCTGTTGATAGATGGATATGTCTCTCCTCCCGACACAATCTCAATCCTTCATACACTGCTGGATTGTAACCCTTCTCTGAACACGGTTTCACATCTCCAAATAGAATGTTGAAAGCTGTCATTACCTTTGCTTTGCAGTCTGTGCAGAACCTAATGAGTTGAGAAATCATATAATATAGACTACTTGTAAGTTACCTGAAATCACATTCATCCAATCACCAAAAATTATGTAAGTTTTTTTTAAAATAGACATGTAGATGACGATTTTTCTTAATAAAACACAATTTCAAAAAAAAGAAGAAGAAAATCCATAGTGCCATATTTTGGTTGTAGAAACATAATGGTTGGCAGGTCTGTTGTTCTGTGTTGGAAATTTCATCAAAACTTTATAAATATTTTGATCTGTTTTTCTACTTTATGAAAACCACCTTATCGTTAGGTGAATTACCCCAGTAAGCAAATCTGCCCACACGCAATTCCAAATAAATGTGTTATCATATCATCCTTATTCACAATCCATGGATCTTTTTAATATACATGTATTAGTACTTTAACCCATTATGATACTAGACTACAGAGGTGTATTGTGATTTGTACATATGCCATGGTTGCATAAATCTCTTGGTTCTACACATGAGTAAATTTTTGGTACTAATTTTTCATGCTCACCTATGTTTTTGTAGGTAACTCTCTGTTGTTTGTAGAAGCCCTTTTTCTGATAGTATGGTTACTTCTTCTCTACATGGTTTCTTCATCACCTCCCACACATCTATCCATACTCTATTACAAGAAATAACAAATCAAATCAAACACTATATACTCCATATAAAGAAATCAAATATGAGGTCTTCAGAAGAGTTCACAAGTGATGCACAGGGTAACTATGGAAGCTAACAATGGAAACTGAGAAAGAGGGGCAGCAGAAAGAGTAAAAAGCATTTCCATAATGAATGCATGCTCACTAGTCCTACCCATGCACAAACAAACCTGTGTATAGTGGAATAGTTTGTGAACAAGTGCAGCGCCTCTTGTAGTCTTGCCTGCACTACGTGATTCAATACAGCAGCAGTGCTGACTTTGGAAACGAATATAGAATAATCATTCACAAATACACCATTCACATGATGATAAAATACTAAAACTTCAATTGACCTTAAATGACATTTGATATTGATCATGTGACCGAAGAATTTTGCAAGACAATCAGCGATACTTAATTACCCTTATGTCCACATTTCATGAACTAGAACCAAAAACTATAAGTTATGATGGCAATTCAACAAATACCCCCAACACGGCCAACGTTCATTGACCTTGGTCATGTGACCTGAAACTCAGGTAGGATGTTCACTTATGCTTGATTAGACTTACATGTATGTCCAAGTTCCATGAACTAGATCCATGGACTTTCAGAGATATGACATTTAAACACTTAACCTTGGTTAAGTTTGATTCCCTCAACATAACCTAAGTTCATTGACCCTAAATGACCTTTGACCTTAGTCATGTGACCTGAAACTCACATGGATGTTCAGTGATACTTGATTACTCTTATGTCCAAGTTTCATGAATAGGATCCATAAACTTTCAAAGTTATGATAAAAATCATCAAATACCCCCAACGTGGAAAAAGTTCATGGACCCTAAATGACCTTGGTCATGTGACCATGAACTCTGGCAGAAGGCCCACATAATAAAAATTATAATGACATTTCAAAAACTTAATCTTTGGTTAAGACTTGATGTTATGACACCGCCTATGTTGAAAAAAGAAGCACCTGTAGTCTTGATCGGCTATGCAGGCGAGACAAAAATCTTTTTTTTTGCAACCATGCCAAAGTAATAATACATGGCTAGCCACGCATCTAGTAAATTTACAATGCATTGATTACCGGATGCATGACAAATTTACCAGGTGCACAGTTAGCCTAAAATTATACACAGACCCTTTGTGAGAAAATGTGACCATGAACTGATCATATCTATGTCAACTGATAAACCTTCCTTGTGAGCCTATGCCTTACTGCACTCAGAATACATACTCTCACCTAAGCTAGGTCTTGGGGCTTAAGGCTAAGGACAAGCTCAGGTTGCCTGGCTCCCAAAGTGGCTGGCGGCTCCGAAAGCCTTTGCAATGCCAATTTCATCCACTGGTTAGCTACAGGTAGCTATACGTAGCTGCAGGCAAAGCCTGTACATGTAGTTTGTCCCTTTATGTTACCAGTACTTACATGTTGCTACACCATAGCATAGAAGGGCCTACTCATAAACAGGACAGTGGTAACAAGGCATAAATGATTTTACTTAGACTTAGTACTGATCCCGGCAAATATGAGTTCCTCAAACCTCATTGTGAATCCTGCGAAACATATATCATGCCCAATGATATCACAGTATAAAATATATTTTTGATAAAAATTCAAACTCTTAATTTGACATGCATATTTAGGTCTGATTACTTTGATGATACAAAATGGCTGGATTCTCGATTTCAAACGGACAAATCTATGCCTCTGTCATTGCTAAATCAAGAGTATATGTCACACCTACCAATTACCTCTATGACCTCCAAAATCATCATCACCCACTATGCATACATGAACCAGCTTAACATGGTTTGAAGATATTTCAATATACAGCATGTTCCCAAAAAAATTTTCATGGTACTCTAAATACGTATAATTTGAAAATTACGGAACAACATTGTACATATTGTTGTAAGCTGGGATTTTTATTTTATACAACTGGCTTAAATTTATGTGATATAGGCGTAGAACACAGAGATATGAGCCTTCTTTCAGCATTAATCAGGATTTCTCTCAATCCAAGTTTTGTATTTAATAGTATGTGGAGCCAGGTTCAGCTAAGATGATTTGTTTTCTATTCAAGTGGTTCAAATTATATCTATTCATGTTCAACTTAGGGAAAAAATATGAAAGACATATCTATTCATCAGAGGGGGATAAGTGAATAGGTCATCTCTAAGTAGTGAACAAAAGAAAATCCTTGCAGATTTATGCCCTTGGGTGCATGCGAATCGATATAATTTGCACCAATATCGTAAGCTTAACATGACTACACAAACTACTTAATACAAATCTTGAATGGAGAGGTTGACCATAATACATTAAATTCAATCCAGTTGTAGATCTTAAGATACAAACAATACAATCTTGTAATTTTAATGTTATACATATCTTGATTGCCATTAGCAATATTTGTGGGACACACTGTATGTAGTGAGCTCTGTGACCTTGGACCTCTTGACCCCAAACTCTAATCAGATAATTGTTCCTCCTATACACATACGCATACATCTAAATCCATATTTTATTGTTCAAAATAGACATCAGAAATGAAATACTCAAGAAAATTTGATTTGCCCAATTGATCTTGGGCCCAGCAAGTGCTGTGCAGCGCCAGATCAATGAGTCTCTATCCCTTTAATCGTTGAACGCCAAACAATGAAGCAGCAACTTCCATCTTTTAACGTCTTTTGGTCTGACGAGGCCGGGTTTGAACTCCCAACCTCCCGGTTGTGAGTCAGACACTCTACCAACTGAGCTAACACACCAGTTGATCCGAATGATCCACAGTTGAATCCTCACACAGTTTTTTTTTTTTATTGTTGAACCCAAAAATATTTTTCTTTATTGCAAGAACATCATCAACATTTGATGTCTGACAAATTATCAGATCTGATAATTTTCCTTGACTTTGTTTGGCTGAGAAGCACTGTTACTGTAGCAACTGTCTGTTAAACTCATTTCGTAGGATAAAATATCTGACAAGCCCTTTCAAGAAATGCTCCCCAGGTATACAATGACATCTGTGACCTTTGACCTTGTGACTCTCAAATCTAATCAGATCATTATGGCTTCTATATGCATACTTGGACAAATTTGATTCTTCATATGGTTTTTTATTTATTGTGAGAAACAAACAGGTCAGATGGATCACCCCCTCCAAAAAAAAGGCCTCTGTAAAGCACTTATGGTTGGTGGAGGCACTGAAATACAAAAAATGAAGAGAAAGGAAAAAATGGCTACTTACGATATTTGTTTTATTTTATGATTGTCTAGAGAGTGAAGTGGACATCTACGCTTCTTATTTTTCTGCAAACTTTCCAAAAGTTGTTTCTGTCTATCCCTGAAAGGTAAAGAAGGAAAAGGGTAGTATTAAAGAGGTACTCTACTGAGAAGACATGGAGAAGGAACAGAAGAGTAATGTCACATGTGAACAACTTTCCCTTTGATGGACTGTAAAATACCCCCAAAATGTCTCTTCTTGCTTTTTGGTATTGTGATACACTCCTTATCCATGATGCATTCTTTAAAACTCTGTATTACATGCCCTCCTATAAAAAGAACACATGATCTACTGATAGATGCAATATAAGAGGCAGTTTAAGTGAAATATATACTAAAGTAATAGGGAGAGTTGTTAACAAGTGACATCACACATCTTTGTCGCATTGCCAATGTGAGGATCTCCATAGCATTAGTGATTACAATGTTCAAATGCTCATAACTTTCTCATTATTTGTCCGATTTTTCTCAAACTTTCGTTGATCTGTTTCGTTGATTTTTCTGTTTTCACACAAGCTATTTTATTCCAAAGTTTTCATTCTCCTTTAATTGAGTATACTGACCTTTGTACGTAGAGAATGTTATGCAGCATACGAAAGTCGTAGAGCGTACAAGAGGTTACAGAAAGCTCCGAGTTTGGAGTAATGACCAGGGGCTCTAATACATGCACATGTTTCTTGTCTCGTAACCTTGTGAACATCTCCTCCATGCTAAGAACACAAAAAGAGGTAAGAATGAAAGTAAACAGGAGGTAAAAATGACAAAGCAAAATGTGAACTAATGAAAACCCACTAATATCCTGTTTAGATCTACCTCATTCTGTGTCACACCAAATGACTGTCTGGGATGAAATTCCTTATCAGAACACAAAGTGACAAAGGCAAGAACGTATGTCTCCCTGTAACCAGAGGCACTGTGTCATGGTAACAAGTCCTTTTTCTTTTTCATCTTTTCCTTAGTAATTTCTTCCATCGAATCGTATGTTTTTTTTTTTTTCCACCTTCTATCAATCATCAAATTTTAAGTACATAATTTTACAATAATATTGTTGTCTGATCATCAAAAAAAAAAAAAAAATCCTGTTTTTTTTAATTTTGTCCATCCAGTGGAATTTCCACCCATACCTTATAACCTAAATCACCTTTCAAGCAAAGGTATCTTTTGACGTAAAAATTCTTAGATGAATTTTTAACTTCTTTCCGCATGTTACTCCCACAGATTTTTGCTAGAATTTTAATCTAGAGATTCTGATCTGCACAGTGATAGCAATGAATTCTTTGTGTGATTGCATGCGATGTACTTCAAAAATACAGAAATGGAAGGCTGTTTTCTTGCTTAAATGTGTGGGAGCAGTGCGCACTTCATTTTTCCTGTCGGTTAGTGACAGCATGATTTACAGCTTCATTGAGGAGCATCAGACAGTTGCACTTTGTTGATAAAAGGACGGTTCATACATCAAAGGAGCGGATTCAATGTTTGTTGTAGGTCCATGATACAAGCAGTATTACCTTCTTCTGCACCCGACACATGTCACAACGTCTTGTAAGGATGAACCAAACATCTCTTTACTTGGAACCATGAGTGCTGCAGCAAGTTCATCTCGATTTAGCACACTACATTTCTGAAAAAAGAAAGAATTAAATGAAATCATATATATAATGCCACACAACATATTGTTTCATACTATAAAACATTGCAAAAATGCAATAACACGAGTCCACTGTTTAAAGGTAAATGCTAGTTTTGGTAACGATATCAAAATGAGTTCGTACAGAATCCATTGAAATGACCACCAAAGTGTCTGTTTGTATAAATAAAACGCATGTGCCAAAGGATTCTGGAAGAAATTGTGTAATTGCTGAGAAATAAGCAAATAAGCACAAGATTCGGGTAGAGCGTCAGGCCCGACGCTCTAAGCAATAATTATACATTGTCCCATGTGTGCTTATCCGTGTTGAGGATCTTCGGTGTGAACATTTTCAGCGTAGATTTCAAGATTCACAAAGTTCAGTTAATGTAACTGTACCAGATCTATCTAGATCCTTGATGATATATTGACAATTAAGCCTTGTTTTACAGACTTTCTCATATCAGTACTGCAACTACTGGAATTTCTCTTTAAAGAGTGGACTTATGAATAAAATAGCGTATGTGACAAAGCACACTATCAGCATTCGACAGTTTTTAATATACATGGTAAATAAGCATAATTTATACAGGAAATCTACATAAACCATGGGTTCAAGCAATTTTTATACAAAACACCTTTGTGAATTCTAGCCTAAAAGTTTGATATCACTTTAATTCAATGAAATGAAGAATAATTGTCAGAGTGTGCTGTAAACCTGTAATAAATATTTGTTCAGTAAATGACCAAAATGACCAGCCATGCCAATATCTGAATTAAATTTGATTGTTTCATACATACTGAAATTATAGGGAATGCAAAATTAGACATCTCTAATAACATGCTAAAATTACCCGGTAAGAGCAACAGAATCACCCAAAAGGATGATAAAAGTAAATAACACATGTAAGGTTTTACTAGCACAACTCCTGATTTATTCAAGTTCAGTTATCACTCTTGAAGTACACTGTTCATCATAAAAAATTTTATGAAAACAAAAAAACAACAACAGTAGAATGCAAGAGCTGAAATACAATGTAGTTGCCTGTGCAGAAAATGGCTCACAGGTGAACAAATGCTGAAGCATGCATTATAAACCTACCTGACGGAAACTATCAATGACAGCATGTTGGTTCTTGCTCTGTCCTTTGGAATGGTTGCAGGCAGATAGAGGCGGTTCTAAGTCAGGAAGCTCCACTACCATCTGAAGAAAGACAATGAATCCAAATCCCCAATTTAAATTAAACTCTTTAACAAATTTAATATGGTTTCCACATAGATCAAATGATCAAATCAAAAGATCTCTTGCAAAGTAATCTTTTCTCAGCCATGGTTAATGCCTGGTGTAGACAGTCCCATTGTACCATTGATAAGAAAGTGATTAACATTGACATGATTTTTAAGGGATTATAATGGTGGATACTTATTCAACATTCAAGAAGATCGCCTCTTGCAGTCTTGCTTTCTCACACAATTTACATTTGTAATATAGCAGCAGTGCTGACTTTGGAAACACCACCATATAAGCTGAATATTTTCAAGGAAAGAGTAACAAGTGGAATGCCTCTGGCCGTCTCACCTGCATCACGCGGTTCAATATAGCAGCAGTGCTGACTTTGAATACTACTCTAACTCGCACAAGATGTTCAGTGATACATGGTTACTCTTATGTCCACTTTTTATGAACTAGACCAATAAACTTACAGAGATATGATGGTTATTCAACAAAAAACCCCAACATGGCCAAAGTTCATTGACCTTACATGACCTTTGACCTTGATCATGTGACCTGAAACTCGCACAGGATGTTCAGTGATACTTGATTACTCTTATGTACAAGTTTCATGAATCAGATCCATAAACTTTCAAAGTTTTGATGGTAATTCAACTGATACACCCAATTCGGCCAAAGTTCATTGACCTTTGACCTTGGTCATGTGACCTGAAACGCGCACAGGATGTTCAGTGATATTTGATTACTCATATGTCCAAGTTTAATGAAGTAGACTAATAAACTTTCAAAGTTATGATGGTAATTCAACAGATACCCCCGATTCGGCCAAAGTTCATTGACCCTAAATGACCTTTGACCTTAATCATGAGACCTGAAACTTGCACAAAATATTCAGTGATGCTTGATTACTATTATGTCCAAGTTTCATGAATCAGATCCATAAACTTTCAAAGTTATGATGGGAATTCAACAGATATCCCCAATTCGGCCAAAGTTCATTGACCCTAAATGACCTTTGACCTTGGTCATGTGACGTGAAACTCATGCAGGATGTTCAGTGATACTTGATTAACCTTATGTCCAAGTTTCATGAACTAGGTCCATATATTTTCTAAGTTATGATGACATTTCAAAAACTTAACCTCAGGTTAAGATTTCGATGTTGATTCCTCCAACATGGTCTAAGTTCATTGACCCTAAATGACCTTTGACCTTGGTCATGTGACATGAAACTTTAATAGGATGTTCAGTAATACTTGATTAACCTTATGGCCAAGTTTCATGAACTAGGTCCATATAATTTCTAAGTTATGATGTCATTTCAAAAACTTAACCTCAGGTTAAGATTTGATGTTGATGCCGCCGCCGCCGCCGTCGGAAAAGCGGCGCCTTCGCAGGTGAGACAAAAATATGTTCATATAAAAATTCCTAAGATCATTCACCTTAACTAAGAAACTAAATAGGGTGTGTCATAGTGCAAGAAATATAAGGCACACAGTGCTAAAAATGAAAATTTTGGCTTTTAATGTGTTAATTACTCTCTTTACTAAATATGAGCAAATTTGGAGTCGGTACAATTAAATTTTCACAAATGATTTGCCATAGAATGATTGATATTTTGGAGTTCAAACTTAGCAAGGGTCATAAGAAATTTAGGAAGTATCAATTGAAATCATGGATTTTGCAATGCCCCTGGAATATTCTTTTCTGATGGGAAGGGGGCAGCAATCAGGGTCTGCAGTACAATAGAAGACAAGTTTATGTATCATATGATAGCATGAAGGGGGCCCCCCATGTCTCATTCATTTAATGTACAAGGTTATGCTATAACTTGTCCTCAGTTAGGACAACTTGAGTATACAATTACACATGTATCAATTATGATTTTTTTTTGCAATATAAACTTGGTGATCATATTTGATTTATTCACCAGAGCGCTCAAGTAATCAAATTTTGATATTAATTTTGTGTGGGCCCTCTATTGGTGGAAACTAAAGTTGGTCTGAATCTGAACAAACACTCTCTTTTTATCTAGTAACAAGTGGATCGCCTCTGGCAGTCACGCCTGCATTACTGTACGTAAGAAAAAAGTAGGCCTATTGAATAATAATTCACAAAACATACCATTTATAAATACTTTGTTCAATGACCCATAATGACCTTTGACCTAGATCATGTGACCTAGGACTCATGCAAGACAATCAGTAATACCTGATTACCCTTATATCCACATTTCATGAATTAGTTTTATGGTCATGTGTTTTAAGTTGGGCCCATTTCCATAACAACTCAAATTTCCCCTACCGTTTTACAATTTGATATATTTCTTATGTTTGACATCATATACCAATATATATTCTGAAAAGAAATTGTCTGAAGAATTCAAAAATGCAATCAGAAAAGGCATAGGGTAATGTCATAAGAAGAGGTCAAAATATGTCGAAAATTGCGAAAAAAATTTTACTTCACATTCACAATAAATCTTAGAATCAGAAAATCTTTACACCCTATTGGAAAATAACATGCATATTTCAACTCTTTAAATTGAGACCTTTCCAAAAATTGATAAAACTTGTTAGTCCTTGTTGTTTGAAGGTTTTCATGGTGGCATGTACAATTGCACAACAAGAGAATCACCGCATAGAATGGGAGAAGAGCCACCTAATCACCAACATCCAGCACTGGAATACCAGAAGGGTCAGGGAAGCCATTGAGATACATCAACACAACGCTGTGCCTCAAGACCCTGGCCTCCACATCAACAGCATCTGGCATCCAATCCTACGCCACCATCAAACTTCTAACCAATCCACAAACAACCCGCCGCCCACTGTCACCCCTCCTACCCAACACAGCAGTCTGATTGCATCACCAACTCAACCAGGGACTCCGCCGACGCACACACCGCCGCCACCGACACCTCGCTACAACCTCCGCCGACGACCCAACACCTCATCCGTACACCAGGCCACCCACTCACTCCCGCCGAAGCTTACCCGACGAGTCCGCCGACCAACACGCACAGAACGCCACCATTGATGTACCTACCACACCGCCGACACACACACACGCCGCCGTCTACTCACCGCGTCCGCATACCACGCCCACTCGTTTCCCGCCAAACCGCCGACCCACGCACAGAGCGCCACCTACGACGTCAGCCCGCCGTGACCGCCGGCCTAGAGCTTTCCCCCACGTCCGCACGCCACAAGTACCGCCGCACGCCGAGCGAACACTCACTCCTGAAGACGGACAGTCAACCTGTCCGAAACGTTGAGTCTCTCTACTACTCATCATCTCTACTCGCCGACTCAAGCCAGCATCTCCTCATCAGCTCTACTACTCAAGCTGTTCTCACTCAACATTCCTTCTGGTTTACAGTCCTTTTCAGGACTATTTTCAAGAAAGAATACTCTACTCTCAAATCTCCACTTTCTCGCCTATCCACTTCTTCTCTTCTTCTATCCACTGTTTCTATAACACTTCACATGGTGTACTGTAAACCACATCAGCAATTGTTAGTCCTTACTAAAATAATTTTGCACGATCATCTTTTAAAAACAAAATTTCACGTAGCAATTTTTCAGGTAAATATGTAACAATACCAGATTTACCCCCATAATGTAGTTTTGCCTTTAGTTGCATGAATATACTTGCAAACCCCTTTACACTACAGTGCGTATCAAAAAAAAGTTCACACTTTGAAAAAAGTCCTGTAAAATTATATATTTGCAATATCCTGAAGATTTTTCCACATTTTAACATTGGCACGATCCATTTAAGCAAATAATGATACAACTGTCGAAAAATATTTACGCTTGAGTGAGCACCACTTACTTTTGAAAAGTTAGTGAAAAATGATTTGCGCAGAACTTTGAAATAGTTATGCGAATAAAAGTAGACCTTGATCACGAAGAACACGTGGAATTTAGTTAGAAAAATTGATTTGAAGATATCTTTTAACTTGTTTTCACTTGTTTCCTTGCCAAAAACGCTTCGAAAAGTGCATTGCGCCCCACCCACTACCCCACACACCGAGGCCATCGTGACAATAATTTGCTTTACACTGAGCTGTGATTTACATGAAATGGCTAAGGCTTGATTTTTGTTTTGATAATCATTGTCAAGCTTGGAAAAGTGTGGAGAAGCAAGTATTCAAATGAAAAATTAAATGTAAACCCCTTTTAAGTTATAACAAGTGGAATGCCTCTGGCCGTCTCACCTGCATCACGCAGTTCAATATAGCAGCATACTACTCTAACTCGCACAAGATGTTCAGTGATACATGGTTACTCTTATGTAAACTTTTTATGAACTAGACCAATAAACTTACAGAAATATGAATATTCAACAAAAAACCCCAACATGGCCAAAGTTCATTGACCTTACATGACCTTTGACCTTGATCATGTGACCTGAAACTCGAACAGGATGTTCAGTGATACTTGATTACTCTTATGTACAAGTTTCATGAATCAGATCCATAAACTTTCAAAGTTATGATGGTAATTCAACAGATACACCCAATTCGGCCAAAGTTCATTGACCTTTGACCTTGGCCATGTGACCTGAAACGCGCACAGGATGTTCAGTGATACTTGATTACTCTAATGTCCAAGTTTAATGAACTAGACCAATAAACTTTCAAAGTAATGATGGTAATTCAACAGATACCCCCGATTCGGCCAAAGTTCATTGACCCTAAATGACCTTTGACCTTGGTCATGTGACATGAACCTCATGTAGGATGTTCAGTGATACTTGATTAACCTTATGTCCAAGTTTCATGAACTAGGTCCATATATTTTCTAAGTTATGATGACATTTCAAAAACTTAACCTCGGGTTAAGATTTCGATGTTGATTCCTCCAACATGGTCTAAGTTCATTGACCCTAAATGACCTTTGACCTTGGTCATGTGACATGAAACTCTAATAGGATGTTCAGTAATACTTGATTAACCTTATGGCCAAGTTTTATTAACTAGGTCCATATACTTTCTAAGTTATGACGTCATTTCAAAACTTTAACCTCAGGTTAAGATTTGATGTTGACGCCGCCGCCGTCGGAAAAGCGGCGCCTATAGTCTCACTTTGCTTCTCAGGTGAGACAAAAACTTAGCGAAAAAATGCTTGAGATGTCTGATATAAACTTTTGTTCAGATTCAGTTATGTCCTCAGTTCCAGCTGGCACAAAATGGGTAAAGGTTGTGGTAAAAATACATGTATTTACTTCGTAGGCTTACTCCCCAACGACGCCTGGTAGTGGATCCCATTTATCTCTGTGTAGGGATGAGATTCCCACGATCAAAGTAAGGCTAAATCAACACTTGTCCGTTACGTTTGGAGCCCAAACTAACGTAAATGGGCCCAAACCATATTAACCCCCCGTTAATAATAAATTTCCTTATATTTATTAAATAAATAGTATGGTCAGTTCCCCCATGTCTGCGCGGTCTCCCAAGTCTGCGCACCCGCGTATCTGCGCGATTCTAGTAAAAGAAGATACGCAACGAGCGCGAACTTTACACATGCAATACATCGACAGGTATTCTTTAAAAAATCTGACTCAAAATGGTGGAAAAATATTGAATTCAGGGCATCTCATGTGACAGCCTCAAAATGCAGCCTTTGTCATCAAAATTCCCGAATCGTGTGCAAAGTGAATGAGTGCGCAGACATGGGCTACCATTTTTTTTTCAATCTGAAAATGACTGCAAGAGGTTTTTTCCAAGAAAATCATATATTTCTTTCAAATTTTTATGAGATATTTGGCACACTAACTCATTATGATGTAAGGAACATTATCATTTGTGAAATAGTAAGAAATTCATGTTAAATCCTAACTCAAATTGTTAGGTGCGCAGACTTGGGGCCCACCATCATACTAAATTTGAAAAAAACATAAGAGCACGAGCGTTAACTTACCCAGTCTCTTTACGTCGCCATTTTTTAATCTCTTGTTATCGATACCAAGATACCACACGCGTGTAGAGCTGCAGTCTAAGATTTAAAAAATACTAGCATCGGCTAATAAATATTACGAATTGTAAAATATTTGTTTCAGTCAAAAAATATCATTTAGCACTTGTTCTGATATTTATTGACAGAAAAAAGTATTTTACGATTCATGATATTTATCGGCCGATTCAAGTATTTTTTAAAGGAGAAGGAAACCATTGGAACAAGATAGCTTGTGTGAAAACAGAAAAATCAAAGAAACAGATCAACCAAAGTTTGAGAAAATTCGGACAAATGAGAAAGTTATGAGCATCTGAATATTGCAATCACTAATGCTATGGAGATAGCAAATTGGCAATGCGACAAAGATGTGTGATGTCACTTGTGAACAACTCTCCCCATTACTTTAGTATATATTTCACTTGAATTGCCTCTTTTATTACAACTATCCATAGATCTGTGTTCTTTCTACATGAGGGCATGTAATACATATTTTTTAAGAATACATCATGGATAAAGAGTTTGTATCATCATAAGAAAAAGCAAAAAGAGACATTTTGAGGGTATTTTATAGTCCACCAAAGGGAAAGTTTATCATCAGTGACATCACACATCCTTGTCACATTGCCAAGGCAATAGGAGGATCTCCATAGGCATAGCATTAGTGATTGCAATATTCAAATGCTCATAACTATCTCATTATTTGTCTGATTTTTCTCAAACTTTCTTTATTCTTATTCTTTGATTTTTCTGTTTCTACACAAGCCTATTTGTTCCAATGGTTTCAATCTCCTTTAAAATCTAAGTTGGCAGCTCTACACGCGTGTGGTATCTTGGTATCGATAACAAAAGATTCACTCAGTATATAATGCATAGTGGGTATGTGCCGCAGAGGGGACCCCCATTTTTACACTTGAATTTTCGTTCCAAGGCATTTTTGTCTTATACATTGAGAAGAAGAACAAAGAAAGCCGCTCCAAAGCTTTTTTGTTAAGCCATTCCGATCGCATTGATCTGCTACAATGAGCTGCAATTTTGGTGAAAAGCGGCGCGCACTGTCCTACCATACCATCGCCTCAGCTCTCCGCGAGTGCACCCGGCACACATTCCATCGGGATGCATACGCACTCATACGCTGGCGATCCGTTCCAAGGACCCCCATTTTCACAAACATTTGATTGTAGTTCCGAAGCCCGTTCTGAGGCACCCATGGGTTCATATCGTCTCGCGAGCGAAGGATTATCAGTCATACGAACGCGACACACCACTACACTTCGAAAATACAGTGGGCTTTTGCCCACATAAAATATTATGTATAAATAAATATTCCACATCCTGCTATGACACTTACCGAATCATTTAGATCCTTCCGTGACTTCTCCTTGAAGTTTCTTTCGAAAAATATGTATATTTTCTTGATCTTTAGTGAAGATTTTACGGAGATAGAAATCAGTCAGCGTTGATATCAATTTTCTCCTGAAGAGGGCGCGCGATTTATATTCATATCAAAGACACGACAAGGGAAAGAATAGGCACCTACACTATTTTACACGCATATCGACGCAAGGCATTACGCAAAGTCCGTGAAGTGTCCAATCTTTTTCATTGTATAGACTTTGGTATACCGTATACGTATTATTGACGTTCGTCAAAGCTTGTACTGCTGGTTTCTTTCCAGGCACGTATATTATTTCATTTTTTTTTATCAGTCATCTTTTTAAATTAATGCAAATGAGTGTTATCATCACCAATAATAATCATTAATTATGTTTTTTGAAGGCATTTCATTAATTGGTGCCCATAATTAGTAAATTAATCATGAGGATTGCGCATTCAAAGAATTTAGATACAGTTATAAAATTATCGAGGAGCTGAATCAAGGTTGTGAAATTATTAGCGCCACCAACGGGCTTCCTTGTATTTCCGTGGAAGAGACAAGCGAAGTCACTTTCGAGGCCGAGGTAAGCAAAATGTGCTTTTTTTATCGGATTATTATTTTATTATTATTATTATATTCAGCAAAATCTTGCTACTTACCGGCAAGAGCCCCGGTACGTAGCGAGGAGCTTCGGCAAATATTACTTCAGCAATGAAGCGATGTTTGCCGACTACTTCGAAATCCAGGGTCAAACACGGTCTATTGTACGAGGTTAGTACTAGGGTGTCTGAAGCCACACTGAAAAGTGTCAGCATAAAACAGGCTGATTTAGGGGAAAATGTGGCACATATTTTTCGGGAAGTTCAGGCTATTAGAAAAATGTGATCTGAATTGATAATTAACTTGTGTTTGGCATGTATGGAAAGAGAAAATTCAGGGGCTTCTTTTGACAGTAAGGACAAGTTTATATGATCATTCTAACTAAGGATTTAGAGATAAATTGCAAACCCTTATTTTTGTGTGTGTTGAGATTGCCATTTCCCCATGCGTTTTCTATGGGAAAATGAAATTTCTGTTTTGCACAATTTTTTCACTTTGTCGCAATTTTTCATTGTGATCTGGTTTCCAAATCTTTATAAAAATCATACCATCAGAAAGAGCATAAAAAATCCTATTTGACTCTTTATGGACAAGTTTTTGGCATAAACAATAAATTTATAACAGCCCTTGGAAGCTAAAAATTTGGATTTGTGTGTGTCCATTTCTTAACTACACAGTCTATGGCAGAGAAATGCTGAAAAATTACCTAATTTCATTCTTCTTTTTTGCAGCCAATAATTGGATTTGTTTCAAAAATGTTACATTTCTGTAAGTCTGAAGGTCATTTCTTTTCAAATTCACAAAGAAAATGTGATATTTTCTTGAAATAAGAAAAATAATTTTTTTCTCCAGACACCCTATTAGTATGATGGGGTGTCCAAACTTCGCGCACTTTTCAAAAATATTCATCAGGCTTAATTTTGTCCACAAATTATTGATAATTTATACAAAACCAATTCAAGAAATAGTTACCACATTGATGGCAAGATCGTAAACTATAAAATCATGGACGAAAATGTAAAGTAGGTCACGGGGTTTCGCCGGTATCGCGATCTCAAAATTCTATTCCGATCGGCGAATGCGGGCTGTGCTGGAAAACCGTTCAGAAAAAGTGTGACCTAACTTCGCGCACCAAAGCTTTTGTGGAGATTTAAACAAAGACTCGAGCTCAAAAAGTGAAATATTTATATCAGATTGATGGCAAAATGCTATGGAATCGGTTAGTACTACATTTAACTCACATTTTTTATGATTTCTGCTTGTAAAATGGTGATATCGTGATGCTTGTTGCTTTCTTCAAAACGGGCGCTAACGGTGACAAATTTGCCGATCTTTTGCCAATATTTTCATGAATACTGGACTAATCCTAAAGAAACTTTCAACGAAGGGTAATTTTAGGTCGCTTTTCACATTGATGATGTCAGATTTTAAGGATATTGGCTAGTTTTGGAGATAATGACCGTCCGCGAAGTTTGGACACGCGCGAAGTTTGGACTCACTGCCATACATACTAACCTCGTACAATGTGTGAGTGGTTCTGAGGACCCTCCTTTTTACAATTTGCCAGCTCCAAGGCCCCCGTTTTTTTTCTCACCCCCGGCACACCCCTAGCATTTTTTTGGTCAAACGCCCCCCCCCTGGGCCTGGGCTCACTCCTCAGACTCTCTCGTCATAATTTAATTAGGCCTAATTCATTGGAAAGTGCATTTTCAAGGAAATAAACTTACCGTAGTATTGCCTTCTGTTGTAAGAGGCATCTGTCTTCTCAAATACTGATAAATATTCTCTGATCCCGGAGGACAGACTGCCACAAGTTGAGCTGTATTTTCCATTCTAACTGCACTGGCACAGTCCAATTCGGGACACCTGTGACTGTGTATTAAACAACACGTAAACAAATGGGAAAATTCATGACAGTGACACATTATCACACTACACTAAACGTTAGACACGTAAAGAATTACACAAGCTAAACTGAAGAAATAAAAAATAAATGATTTATATTCACCTTCCCCCGCAACTTGCACACGTTGAAAGGGGCATCTGGCGAGACAAATTAACTTTTACAAGGAAAAATACAGTCAATATTTTCAAACAGTACGCGATTCAATGGAACACTTGGCGCGCCGAAGCACAATGTAGTTTAAGAAAATGTACTTACGCAAATAAAATAGTTTTTTTTTTAATCAAAGAAAACAAAAGAAAAAAGTAAAAATATGTCTAATCCAAATACTATTATTCATGTCAGCAAAAATTGTGTAACCATAGATGTTGTTTTACATTTTAGAAGGTTTCATCGAATTCTAACAGCAAAAAGAATTAATATCATTCCGCGGAAGGAGTCATTACACGCAGTTCAATGGAGCTAGATATGCGCCATTTTATTTTTGCACACGACACTAAAATTTTCTTGAAAAGTGGGGAGTTCCCCCAAACTTAAAGGGTAAACGAAGCGAAAATCAATTATACTTCTTTACACATTTCAATAAATTCATGTATCAGGCTAGAAATATGCATTTGAATGGTTAAAAAATAGACTTACCTAAGAGCTGCACAAGGCCTATGCCGCATCGTTGTGGCGCGAGACGTGGATCATGCAATTGACGCGTGCATGCACTTCAAATTCACATTACATGTATGAGTTTTGCGACCCTGAAACTTGAATAGGAATTTCGTGAATGTCCAATAGGAGCGCTGCAATGCATGGAAATGGGTCCGCCATGAATATTAAACAGAGCGGGACGGACCTGGAGGGGAGGCGTGGAGTCAGATTTGCATCCAGGGGCGGAACAGGCCCAGTGGCCAGGGGGGGAGACTAAGATCCAAAAAAATTCTGGTCATCATGGAACAGGCAATGGCACGTCATGAGGCAAACACTTTGCTTTGCTTTTATTTTTTTATTTTTATTTATTTATTTATTTTTTTTGGGGGGGTTACCGTTGGTTGTAGAACTTTTTGGGGCCATGGTCCAAACTCATTCATACAGCAGTGCTTTTAAATTGATGAGGTCCGGGGCAGTGCCCCGGAATTCCCTCTTGATATTAAAGTCATTTTGAACAGATGGCCACTATATTCAAATTGCGTGTATATTTATATAGCTTTCACACAACACAAAAATTCAGTGCAGTTGTGTACCGTAATCATCCAATATTTTGAGAGGTCACACCAGAGCAAATGTGGGGAAATTTGTAAAAAGTCGCCAGCGAGCGAAGCGAGCCAGAAAGAAAATGGCCTTTTGAAATGAAAGTATAATAATGTCATAGATTTTACATCATAGCAAATACATGTATTTTTCATTCATCTCATTTCGCTGCCTGCTTTATTTTCTTTTATCCCCTTGGCTGTGGAACCCCCCCCCGGCCACTGCTTCAACGCAAATTAAGCTTAATACAGGAAGGGTCCATACTGAGGCCTGTTGTAGAGACTTTTGAATTTTACAGATGAAGAGTCCACCGCACGGGGTCTTGACTCTTGGACCCGGGGCGGGGGGGGGGGGGCACTCGACCAAAAAGTGGTGGGGGTGTGCAGCCGTCGACCCCCCCCCCAACATTCATGGCCATCGGCACAATCATGTACCAGTTGGCAAAATGAAGGAGAGGGGAGAAAAAGAAAGAGGGAAAGAAAGGAAGAGAAAAAAGAAAGAAGGAGAGAGGGGAGAGAGAGAGAAAGAGAGAAAGACAAAAAAGGAAAGAAAACAGGAAAGAAAAATAGAGGTATTTACTTTGAAGGTTACGACTTATAGAGTAAAGACAACCAGTTGAGTTGGCAAATCCCGGGGCAAATCCAAGTCCATGTAGCCAGGCTTAGAGCCCTACTAGTCAGCAAAATACAAAGGACAAAACAGATGGAGCTATAATAAGCCCCCGGTCCTCCCCCAATATAAACAAGCTTGTGAGTTTGCAAATTATACCACAATTATTGACGATTTAACAAACACATTAGTTTTGTAAAATTAGAGGCAAGACTAGGTAAAGAAATATGGGGTGGGATGAATTTCCAAGGTTTAAGTTGAATAATCAAAGCCAAAGTATAGTTGGCAAATTATAAAGTGGGCCTATATTAAAGTGGCAGAACACTATACACTCTACCAGTCAGCAAAGTGATGTACAAGTACTGCCCCGTTTCAGATCTGAAAAGAACAGAACACACGGACTTAAAAAACTGGTAACTCTGCAGTTGGCAAATTCATGAAGACAAGTCTACAACTTGATTCCCACTTGGTGCACTAGTGCCCTTTGGTAAGGCATTAATCCTCAGTACCAGGTCCTTCGGAGAGGACCTTAAGCCGTCGGTCCTCTGGTTGCTTGCTTACAAGAATTCATGCTTTCTTAGCAATCAGGTAAAAAATCACCACCAATCAATCAAGTTATTTTTTACTAAATTCTGTCTCCGAAGATTTTTTTTTTATTTATGGTGTTAGAATGGGTTTGGTTACAGCCCGATAGACCGCGGGTCCGATAGACCGCGGGCCCGATAGACCGCGGGTCCGATAGACCGCGGGTCCGATAGACCGCGGGCCCGATAGACCGCGGGTCCGATAGACCGCGGGCCCGATAGACCGCGGGTCCGATAGTCCGCGGTGTGTGAAAAATTATGATCAGGACAATATAGTGAAATCCATGTCATCGAGAGGTCAAAAGGTCATCGATACGAGTCCATGGGGTTCTATAACGATGACCCACAGGACAATCGCCCCCTGACATCTACTTCAAGGAAAATATTATCTCTATATTTTTATCGTCGGGGACTGTTACCCCCCCCCCCCGGAAATATGCCCTCTAGACGCCATACGGAGCCTCTAAAATGCCATCGACTTGACGACATGGCGAGATACTTTATCTTGCCATGTCGACTAAATAAGCTTATTATGTCCGCATGGCGAGATACGTTATCCTGCCAAGTCAGTCCACTTATAAAAAGTTATATGTCAACATGGCGAGATATTGTATCTTGCCAATTAAGTCGACTTAAATATGTTACATGTCAACATGGCGATATATCGGGATTCTTGCCGGGACTTGTACACTTCATATCTCGCCATGTGGACATATCGACTTGACAAGATAGAATATATCGCTATGTCGATATAATAAGCTTATTAGTTACTTAGGCGGCGGAAGCGGGGGGGGTGGCTTTCCCCCCTAAATTTGAGGTGGGAGGACGGTCCCCCCTAAATTTTTAGTTGAGAACTTTTTTTTTCGGTCGTCAATTTCTTTTCTACTTCTCCCCCCCTAAATTGAGGGAGAACACCCTTAAATATTTTGCCCCCCCCCCCAATTTTGGTTGATAACCTTTTTTTTTTCCTTGTCAAAATATTTTGGTGGTCCCTCCTAAAATTTTGGTTGATTTGCTTGTCAATTTTTTACCTGTGTCCATCCCAAAATATCAGGTGGATCCCGCTAAATGTTTTGCCTTCGGCCGCCAATGATTAATTAAGACATGGTAAGAAAAAAAAAATTTGGTTGATTTGCTTGTCATTTTTACCTGTGTCCATCCCAAAATATCAGGTGGATCCCGCTAAATGTTTTGCCTTCGGCCGCCAATGATTAATTAAGACATGGTAAGATAAAGTACCACGCCATGTCGTCACGTTAAGGCATTTTCACAATTATTATTTTCATAATTATCTGGGGTAATTGTCTGGAGAGTAAATTTCCGGGGGGTAACAGTCCCCAGCGGTAAAAAAATATGGGGATAATACTTTCCTTGAAGTAGTTGTCAGGGGGTGATTGTCCTTATTGGGTTATTGTTATAGAACCCAGGCGCGGATCCAGGATTTCAAGGGGAGGGAGGGGGAGCAAATTTGACCTGATGTTTGGCGCCCATGTGTACTTTTCGAAAAAATGGTGCCCATTCCCTCCCGGCCAGGCTAACTTAAATTATCTTATAATCACATTAAAAAAATGAAGACCACTTTTTAATGTGTTCTTGAAAAAAAATCCATGAATACATAAATACCAAAAGGTAGGGGGACACAGGGGCGGTTCCAGCCTTCGCCAATAGGAGGGGGGGTGGGGCGGAAATATGTTTCAGCCATATTTTCCCCGATCGGCAGCTCGAAGATAATTTTTTTTTGTTTCTTTGAAGGGGTAGTCCTCATTAGTCACTTCTTGGCTTTATTCTTATAAATTAATACATAATATCATAATCCTCATTTATATGATGCGAGCGCGAAGCGCGAGCTATTTTTTGGGGAAATTTTATGTATTTTTTTCCTAAAATTTGAGCTGATTCTGGGAAATGTTTGTTATCCTGAAAAAGACATGTATGCAACTTAATAATTGCTACGAACAAAAAGCGCGAGGGGAAATGAACTGATGAAAAAGATACCTGTTAAAGTAACATTTAACAATCAAATAATGCGAGCGCGAAGCGCGAGCTGAATCTTTTTGAAATTTTCACCCAAAGAAAGGAAATTTTAAGCACTTTTTTTTCAAGCAGAATAGGTATATGAGTAAACAATTAAAGCAAGCACGAAGCGCGAGCGGAAAATTTCTAGATTTAGTCCTATAATATTTACTGAACGAGACACTCTATTCATGATTTGTAAATCCTAAAAAATATGAGTATTAATAATGCGAGCGCAAAGTGCGAGCAAAAAAAATTATACGTTTTAAACTGGTACCTGTTAAGGACTGCTTGCACTTAGCCATGAAGGCGTCACATATTTCAACAATCAAAAAAATGCGAGCGCGAAGCGCGAGCTGAACATTTTTGAAGTTTTTTAAAGAAAGAATGGAAAATTTCAATCAGTTTTTGTAATCGTGAACAGGATAGCTATTTAATTTAACGATTGATGTGAACGCGAAGCGCGAGCAGAATTTTTTTTTTTTGACATTTAGACCTAAAAGTGGGCCACTGTGTTCATGTTTTGTAAATCATCAAAAGGATGAGTAATATGGGGCAAGGGCGCCGGAAGCGGGGGGGCAGGGGGGGCACTTGCCCCCCCAAATAAAATTTTTGGGGGGCAAAACGAGATTTTGCCCCCCCCCCCCAATGTGCCCCCCTGAAAGTAGAAAAAAGATAAATTATTTAAGGACAAAAGCAAACGAATGCGCTTTTCTGCCTAAAAATTGTCATTTCCATTGTCAAAAATGAAAAAATTTTGCCCCTG
The DNA here is from genome assembly GCF_018143015.1 of Lytechinus variegatus. Lineage (NCBI taxonomy): Eukaryota > Metazoa > Echinodermata > Echinoidea > Temnopleuroida > Toxopneustidae > Lytechinus > Lytechinus variegatus. The sequence continues at coordinate 81,504,357 of NC_054741.1, forward strand.
ACGGGGCAAATACATTATCATAGTAACCCTCGCGTCTTTCGACGAAAAGTTCCTCTGTGAAACATACCTTTGATAAGCCCCTTTTCCATCTTATTAAAGTGTAATAACGTTTAACTTTTAATGAATACATTCCAGACTAAAAGCGAACGGCAAATTGATAGTGGTCCACCAATGATTAGGCTTATGACTCTATGATGCTGGCTGTGTCGTCTAACAAACGCGCGGTCGCCCAGAAACGCTCAGACCGGACCCGATATCACTAACGCGCGTGAACACTAGTTACTCGAGCAACATATGGAATCTATGTCATAGCTGTCAAGCCCAGAAACCATAACATCTCGAGAAACTTGTTTCAATTATTTCATTTTCAACTAAATATAAATTGAGTTAGTACAGTGCTAACAAGTCAGTGCCCTAAAGAAAATACCAAGGTCATTTCAACTCAATATAGACATGTTATCAGAAAATTACACGCAGAATAATCATGTGTAGAGGATTATAATTTATAATTTGTGAAAATGGTGAATCCCACTCGAAAGCAACTTGAGATAAAGTTTAGACATGAAAAAAATAAAATCATCTGTGAAAGTGTCTTCTTGACCGGACTCATATTATCCGAGATATGAATAAAAATGTAAATAAAGAATATAAAAGAAAAAAATAAGCGTTACAGTACTGCTCTACTATAAAAAAAATCTTAAGATATTTTCACAGCCCCGTATTTTCCTCTAGTCCTTTTCATTGGCATGATTGGAAGGCGCTTTGTCTGATGTATTTTAGATTCCAAAACTTCTTCCCATTACCTGTTACTAATCAGATCGAGATGGCAGCTATGTTCTCTGGTTCATCCCAGCTTTTGTTATTCATGGACGTTTGCAAAAAAAAAAAAATCCGGGAGTGGGTGGGGCTGCAAGACCTAAATTTTCGAAGAAACTTAAGAGCGAGGGGGTTTGTGATGGGGGAGCTTAAAAATTTCTAGAATAAAATTGAAGGATTTCGTGCACACTTTTGGTGAATTTTGTGAATTTTGCCCTCTCGATCGGCGGCCCCCGGCTGCGTACGGTCATGTTTGTCATCTTAAAGTCTTTAAAAGGCCTATATTACATTGGTTTGAAACAATTTCGTTTGCAATAAGGCTCGTAATTTGCTGGAACTACGACCCTGATCATGAAGAAACACCAGTCTGGGTCAGAAGGGAGGAAACAGAAGGAGCAAAAAGAACTCCAATACTGTTTAATTCTCAAGAAATTTATTTTGAATGCTCTTAGAAACGCAACTTTTATACTCCATTTTTACACAAAGTCCTTACAGTGGGGGGGGGGGGGGTCCCACAGCCTCTTCCGCTCGATCGCTTCGGTATCTCACACTGTCAAAAATATTGTGCCCCCTTCGGGATTTTGCCCCCCCAAAACTGAAAGTGTTCCGGCGCGCCTGATATGGGGTCTTCCTACATTAATAATGCGAGCAGAAAATTTTGGATATTGTGATCTGAAACTGGATAATGATTTGAAATAGAGAACAAGTTGGGTATCTGAATAAACATGCGCGAGCGTGTTTCATATTTAGACCTAGAATCTAGGCATTCTAAATACAACTTTAATCATGAAAATCATGAAACTTTGATAGTCCGATCTGAAAAAAAGAGTCAATTTCAGCTTTATATTTCTAGCACTTTGTAGAAAAATTGTAAGGTGGATATGGTTCGCACTTAAAAAAGAGCTGATATTATTATTACTTTTAGTTTTGACATAGGACCGGGACATCCTTACGACATGCCATCATATGAAAATGATGACTATCTTCCTATTCATCTTGCTAAGCGCGAGATGAAACAAAGGGACAATTTAATTATTAAATTGATATCATATTTATTAATGCCTAATGAGGGCGCGAAATCTGATGATATCATGGCATAAAAACTGGACATTTCACTTTTGTGATTATGAATACGATGCATCAGTTTATATATTTTTAACCATTAATGCGAGCGCAAGTCGCTAGCTATAATTTTTGATAAACTGTCATGAAAAGTGGATTTTAAGTAGTTTGTTGTATAAACAATATTGAAACATTTATATAACTCGCCAATCAAAATGCGAACGTGCAGCGCTCTAGCTGATGCGCCTTAACAATCAGACCAGAAAAGGGATATTTTGAAAACTTTATGGTATGCACGAAAATATAGGTACCTGATAAATCAAAATTTGCGAGCGCGTAGCGCAAGCAGCAAATGTTAGCATTCAAACCATAAAATTGACATTTTTACAGAGCACTTTTTAAAAACCAATTTGTAAATTACACAAAATAATGAAAGTTCGATTTCCGAGGTGAAATATGTGTTGTATATTGACTTCCAAACTTGATATTCGAACTCTATATTGAACAAGATATGTAAATCACCTAATAGGCAATGTGAGCGCGAAGCGCGAGCGAAAGTTTTATATAGTTGCACGAAAGATTCTTTTTATTTTCCAAGTCTTCCCTTCATCTTATTTTATGCCTTCGTCGTCCTTCTCTTCCTTTTCTCCTCTCTTTTTCCTCCTTTTTTCCTTCTTTCTTTCCTTTTTTTTCTTTTTTTGCTCCGCCAAGACGGGGGGTGGGGAGCTCGGCCCCCTGGATCCGCCTATGGGGACAAGGGGCGGGAAAATATGACAAGCAAAAAAAGGTTATCATCGCCAAAGTAAGGTCATCTCGTCCCAAAATGTTTTATTTCGATTTAAAATGATGTATTTCTATGATTATCAAAGACCAAAATAGTAGGTGGACATTTGATATCCCCCTACTATTTTGAGTAGGTGGGACACGTCCCCCCTGTCCCCCTGGGATTTCCGCCCATGATGTAATATTAATGGGAGCGCGAAGCACGAGTGATTTTGGGGGGTTTCAATTTGGTTTAACTTCTAACCAGAGTAGGCCCTACTAGAATATTGTGAATGGGAGCTGTAGTTTCTGTACTGTTGTGTTAGAATACCCTTCAATAATATTAATGATAACCTCTTGGGAATAATGCAATCTCGACTTATCCTCATCAGTGGCGTATTTATTCAGCATGGGTGCAGGGGGGGGGGGGGGGCGAGGGCACCAAGATAAAAAAATAAATGAAATGGGAGGGGGGTAGACGTTAAAGAAAATCTGAGATTTTATTCTTGAAAAACACACTGAGGTATCTCACAAGGCCTAAATAAATAATGAGAACGCGAAGCGCGATCTGATTTTTAAAAGAATTTTCCTGTATTTTATCCTGAAGCCTAAGTCAGGGGCAGACCCAGCTTCCGCCAATGGGGGGGGGCATTTTTTCACCCATATTTTCCCCGATCGGCCTCTCAAAGTTGATTTGTCCAAGTGCCGTAATGAGCCAACAATATCGAGGGGGTTCGATATGGCGTATTGTATAAAATTGATAAGAAGTTGGCAGTGAGCAAAGCGATCAAGCAAATATGTTGACACTTTTATTACAAAAATACAAGGTTGTGATAGATTTTGACATAATATTTGGAAAATAATAGTATATTTCATCCTAATCCCTTTCATTTTCTCTCTATTTTTTCTTACCCTTCATTCTCTCTCTCTTTTTGTTGGGGTGGGGGGGGGGGGGCAAACACCCATGTCCTAACAGTCATTTCCTAAATTTACTTTATAAGCAACATAAATGTGTTATAATCTCATAAGCAATATGCAAGCTAAAAATTAAATTGCAATGTTTGTGAACCTGAACAGGACGCGTATGTAACTAGATAATTACCACGAGCGCGAAGCGCGAGCAGAAATGTTAAATATTATGGACTGGTCGAAAAGTTAGTCATTCAGACGTTACATATTTCAACGATTAAACTGAATTTTTTTTTATATTCCAACCTAAAAAGATGAGATTTCAAATCCCCCAATGGGACATTCGACATTCATTTCCATCTCTCTTTTTCTTATCTTTCTCTCTTTTTAATATAGGTTTTCCCGTCCAATTTCATCAGAGTTGCATTTAAATTAATGACAGGACGTTTAAATTCGAAATATTTTGTCAATCCTCTGCACACATGGTTCATTTTCATTTATTCAGCATTCAATTCGGTTCTATATCATTCCTTTGAATTTTTTTAGAAATTCAATTTAGAGAGAAATTCGTTCAAATTAATGGCTCAAATTTGTCATTTAATTTCGCGACGACGAACTGATCGTTTAATTCCGCCTAAAATGCCATTTTCAGTTTCATTTATCGGAACACATATTTGCACTTTAAACGTCCAAATCAAGATATCATGTTTCTGTCTTCAATTTGTATTACGTTATACAATATTTTTTTCCAAACTTTACTTTCTTTCTATTTTTTCTGATCTTTTCAGTTAAAATTATTTTATCCCATTATGTTTGATAAAGACGTAATTCAAGTAACCCTTATAGGATAAGGTTGTAAACGATATTTGATGAGTGGATACAGGGGCGGATTCAGGATTTTCCAAAAGGGAGGGGCGCAATTTGACGAGCAAAAAAAAAGAAGGTTTTTAACCAAAGACTAAGGGTATTTCGTCAACGAAAAAAGCAAAAACAAACAATTGAGCCTCTTAAGGGCAGCCGGCAAGTATAAAAAAACAACTACGAAAAACACTGTCCATATCCTATGAGTGATTGCATATTAATGAATTTGAAAACCTAAACGTTCGCAAGGAGGGTAACGGTGCGAATTTGAAAACACTTCTTCAGCTACTTTAATTTGATCGTTCTTTGTTCCTGTTTGAATGGGATAACCGTGAAATCGCATACCAATAGAATTAAATTGAATTAAGTATTTGGCTATTCAAATGTTGATCTCATAGGTCATTCAAATCAGTTGCAAATTGAATTATTACATCATTAAATCGGTTGAAATTTTGACGAAATTGGGCGGGAAAACCTATATTATTCTCTTCCTATTTTTTCTTCTTCTTTTCATTTCTTTCTTTTCCCTCTTCCTCTTTTCTCTTTCCCCCATTAATTATTCCTCTTCCTTTTTCTTTCCTTTCCCTTTTTTCTCATTTAAATCTTTTTTTCTTCTCTCCCTCCCCCTTCCACTCTCTCTCTCTCTCTTTTATTCTCTTCTTTTCCCCTCTTCCTCTATCTTTCTTTTTTCCTATCTTTCTTCCCATCTTCCTCTCTATTTAAATATTCTTCTCTTCCTTCCTCTTTTTTTCTTCTTCTTTTTCCTCCTTTTCCTTTCTCCTAGCTTTCTTTTCTTCTCTTCCTTTTCCCTCCTGTCTTTTTTCTCTTCTTTCCCCCTGTTCTTCTCCCTTTTTCTTTGTCTTTCCTTTCCCCCTCTTACTCTCTTTTCTATTATCTTCTTTTCCCATCTTCCTCTCTCTTTTTATTCTCTCCTTTTCCCCTCTCCCAATCTTTTTTGAGCGGGGGGGGGTGGGTGAGGCAGTTCCCCCTCGCCCCCCCCCCCCCACGGATCCGCACCTGATAGAACCCCATGGTCTCGTATCATTTGACCTTTGGACCTCTCGATGACATTTGATATATCTGATCATAATTTTACACGCACTGCGGACTATCGGACCCGCGGTCTATCGGACCCGCGGTCTAACGGACCCGCGGTCTATCGGACCCGCGGTCTAACGGACCCGCGGTCTATCGGACCCGCGGTCTATCGGGATGTCCCCGTTAGAATGTGCTTGGGGTGGGGATGGGTAGGAATGGGGGCAGGTTGGGGTTGCAGTCAATACTGCAATTCAAGGAGAAAATGCAGCCAACACTTGACAAAGTGTAGACAATGTCACGTTTGCTCTTGCCTCCAACGCCAGCAACTCCAACTGACTATGGCAGATGTTGTTGACTTTTGTAAACTCTTTCCAAAAGAAGTAGATCACGAGACATTGAAAGTGGAACTAGAATGCTTCCATGACATGGAAGTGGCAAGAGATCTGCAAAGTGTTGCTGACGCAGCCACTTTGGCATTTGACAAGTCTATTCTTCCTCTCTCTTGGAACGCTTACAAGCTTCTCATGACAGCACCAATATGTGTTGCAAAGGATGAACCTTCAGCCATATGAAGTTTATTAAGAACTTTTATAGATCAACCATGGGAGACCGGCGCGGCGACTGGACAACCTGCTACTCCTGAACTGTGAAAAGGACCTTACAGATACTGCCGACTTAATTGGTCATCAAATCCAAGACGATTACATACAAGATAAAGGTAACTTCAATAATTTATGTAACATTTTAATGGCTGAAAGAGATGTTAGCATGCAGTCAGTGGCGTAACTACCCCCCCCCCCCCAGTCGGCTGGCAAAAAAAAGAAACAGGGAAAAGGAGAAAAATATAAAAACTTAATGGGGAAGAATAAATTATTGTATGTTATATTATTTTGTATTATTGTATGTTATATTATATTATAATCATATTACATAAGAAATATTTTTTCCATAACTTTATGAAACATAATTTGCTTAGGACCTATATAGGTCCTATGTGTTCATCATTCCTGGTGCTCGCATCGTCTGACTAATGAGATATATAGTCCTGTTGTATTTGGTGCATAAAGGTTATGCACCAAATTATCTCATCGCACTTCAAGTTATTATTGTTTTATGTAGTGACATATGTTTTTTTTCATGACTATATATTTAAAATGATTGCCCCCTTTTAAGGCCTTAATATAAAACGTTTCCAGTCTGTGCTTACGTTCGCATTGGTGTGGACCGATATAGATACCGGGCCGGTGTTAAATCAGTGCAGTGCACGAATTCCTAAAGACAGTCCTTAAAATGTCCCTTTTTCTGATCTATTTAAAACAAATTTTCAGCTTGCGCTTCGCGCTCGCATCACTAGATTAGTGAAATAGTAAATTCCTACAAACAAGCCATAGAATGCGCTTCGCGCTCGCATTGTTTGTTTTGTGAGACAGGTACGGATCATGATTACAAAACTTTGCTTATAATGTCCCTTTTTAGGACTGAATATAAAAAATTTCAGCTCGCGTTTCGCGCTCGCATTATTTGACCACTAAGATACATATCCGTTTAATGGCACAGTCCTTAAAATGTCTCTATTAGGTCAGTATACCTTGCAATTGTGCGCGCTTCGCACATAATCTTTAAAGATTACAGCAGATGATGATGAGACAGTAATTCAGTGAAAGTATTTTTTGTAATCATAATCTGCTTTATGGGATGTATATCAATGGAAAAATTATGTCCCTCTTCTTTCATTTAAAGCAATCTCAAAGTTCATACGAATTATGGAAATGGGGCTACCAAATTTCCATTTGCTATTGCAAATTGCAAAATATTGCTATCTATTCAGAAAGCAAAGTTCATAACTTGTTTCACTTAAAAGTCAACTTTTTCTTCACCAGATGCATCAATCATTTTACGCGTGCCATGAAGAAGAAGAATTGATAATTAAGTTATGAATTTTGTTTTTAAAATAGATAGCAATAAAAGCCGGAAAGAACTACATGTATCTTAAAATGGTAATTTGCTCGTGCAAATGGACATGGTAGCACCACTTCCTCTAAACTCAGTCATGCGTGCATCATGGACGTATAGAGAAGGGACACGCGCAGGCGTAAATCCCAGAGATGGGGGATATATCCTTCCCCTTTTCTCAGGTGGGCGGCATGTGCAACCATTCGCCGGCCGGCCGCCCATCCCCCCTCTTTTTCAAGACAGAAAATATATTATTATCATCAAATAATTAATATTTCTGTTAATGTGTGAATCATGCAGCCAAAGTGCTCGAATTGGCCCAATTTTGCGTAACTAAAAATGAACATTTCTCGCGCAGTCGCTCCGCTCCCGCCGCGCTTTATCTTGGCCACGACAATTAATCACTATATTACAGCTTATTGCAAAGGTTATTTCCGTGAGAATATGATTATTAAACGTTTTATGAACTGAACGATACCAATGGCTTTTCAATATGGTTTGATCAAAATCCACTGTTTGCCAATAGACCTACACTGGAGAGGATGTGCATTAAGCGGGGGATAACTTGTACAAACAATATAGGCATACCCATAGTTAAGGTTTAGTGTGCGATGATGACATTAAACAAATCGATGACTGGTGCCATTGATCAAATCCCCCCTCCAAAATAAAATACTGATATAATAACCAAATAAAAATAAGAGAAAAGGAAAGAAAGAAATAATTTGAAAGGGTGAAATATGATATAATTTTCTAAATGTCATTTCAAATCTATCACAAAATTGAATTTGTGTAGTGAAAATGTAGAAATATTTGCTCGTTCGCTCTGCTCACTCGTTACTTTTTTTAATATAAAGTTTGCCTTATGCGCCATAACTGGCCCGGATCAAAATTTTTGGCTCATGACGCCACTGCTTAGTTACGACAATCACGAAACATTTATTTTTATTCTCATCTCACCTTTAACCAGTGAGGAAATTGGTTGAACAAAATCTTAACTGTTTAATTCCTGGTTGCTCTTTACATTCACTTTTCTTTTTCTTCTAATGTTTAAGGTACTGATCATCATCTGTTAATGCATTTGATTTTGAACAACTGAAACAACTTTTTCAAGACTCGCTCAATTAATTCACTCGCTGCATTTCTCCAATAATTGCACACCCCTAGAAAGACGATTTTGATCAGCACCATTCTGTCTTCCAACTATTGTATATTTGCTCGCTCGCTCGCATATTGATATTTACTATCATTACCTTATATAACCAGCCATAGATTTTTTGTATTGAGCCTTTAAATAAAAGATGGTAATATCACATTTACAGTATATAGACGTATAGATTGCCCGGGATGTGATAATTACATACCTGTTGAAGAAGTTTTTTGACACCATTCGAGGGGGGGGGGAGACCAGTGGCGTAGCTAGGATTTTTTTCCCGGGGGGCACTGGGGGGTCCTTGCTTTTTCAGGGGGGCACCGGCCATTTTCCCGGTGTGTGTGTATGTGTCCACAAGGGCGGATCCGACTTTCGCCAATAGGGGACGGGGCCCGAAATTATCTTCACCTATATCAGTCACTTCTTAGTTTTATTCTTATAAAACAACATAAACATAAAATAATCTCATAAGCCTTATAAAAAGTGCGAGCGCGAAGCGCGAGCGATTTTTTTTTACTTTAATGTGTTTTTTCCTGAAAATTTAATTTTCTGGGCAATGTTATGTGTGATCCTGAACAAGATTCGTATGTACCCCCAAGCGCGAACAGAAATTTTTATCAACTGTTCTAGCATTATCGAAAGGGACCTGTTAAGGACTGCTTACAGTTACCCACGAAGACGGTATATATTTCAATAATGCGAGCGCGAAGCGCGAGCAAATTTTTTGAAATTCCGACCTAAAAAAATGGTCATTCTAAGCACTTTTTGTATTAATTAATGGGATAGGTATGTAACTAAACAATTGATGCGAGCGCGAAGCGCGAGAGGAAGAAAATTGAGATTTTAGACCTAAAAGTGGGACACTCTATTCATATTTTGTAAGTCATAAATAGGATATAGTCAATTGGGTATCATTAATAATGCGATCGTGAAGCGTGAGCAGACAATTATTGATATTCTGATGTAAAACTGGATTAAGTACATTTTAAATAAAGAACATGCAGGCCCTATCGCGCATGTTTTAGATTTAGAATCTGGGCATTCTGAATACATTTGTTTAATGGAACATTATGGAATACACGTAGACAATATGAACTTGGCAAATCAAACAATGTGACCACGCAGCGTGAGCTTAAAATGCTGATATGTAGACCATAAAACGGACATTTTACAGAGCACTTAAATTTGCAAATGAAAAATAAATAATGAAAGCTCGATGTCGGAGCTAAAATATGTTTTGCATATTGACTTCAAAACTTGCTCCACATCAGCAGGATATGAATCCCATCGAACAGGCAATTATGGCGCGAAGCGCCAGCAAAAATTTTATATACTAACATTAAGATTTTTTTTTAATTGCAAGTCTTCCCCTCACATTATGTCATTCACTCGTCTTCCTCCTCTTATTTTCCTCTTCTTTTTTCTTCTGTCTTTCTTCTTCTTTTCCTTTTTCATTCTTCTTTCTCCCTTTTTTCTTTTTTTTGCTCTGCCAATTTTTTCTGGGGGGGGGGGCACACCAAATCTCAGGGGGGGGCACGTGCCCCCCCCCCGTAGCTACGCCACTGGGAGAGACATTATGTAATTAGGTATAATAAAACATGGCAAGCAAATTGGGGGTTTTATGTCACTGGTGACCGGGTATACAATTTTTCAAAGTGAAACCTAGCATTTAGAGCACTCTATTGTGAACTTGAAAATAATGTAAATGTACGATTCTTAAATTTGATATTCAGCAAGAAGATAGGCTGCAAATGACCCTGGTATAGTTTCCCTGTATAATCCTCTGATGTCATATCTCCACTCCAGTACAAAGTTTTCCCTCTAGTACGTGTACATAACACTACAATGTTTCAATTAAAAGCCTACAACGTTTTTTCCCGAAAGCTGTATTGTAATGGATTTGTTGTGATATGAAATAATGAACTACATTTAATTCCATTATTTTGAGCTAGAGAAGCGAGCGAGCGAATTTTCAATAGTTGAAAGACAGAATGACAAAAATCGTCTTTCAAAACGGGGTTTGTAATGTTTGAGAAATACGGCGAGGGAGCGAGCTTTGGAAAAGTTTCTTCAGTCCTTATGCATAATTTTATTACAGAGATAAATTATCAATAACGCAAACTTTCAGAGGGAAAGAAAAGAAATATAAATCTGTTCAATGAAAACTCATTTGGTTAAAGGTATTGTTTAACTTTGTGAGCAGCCAATTTAAAAAATTCTCAAACCAAGATGAAACATGCGTATAAGTGCATGTATTAGAACTAATAAACCCTGAAAACAACCATTATTGAGAAAGAAAAGCTAAAGCTACAAGGCAAACCCCGATTTTGTAAATAGGCGTCTTGTAGACGCCTAAATAGTACACATAAGTGTATGGAATGAAATTAAGATGGAATTTCCGGTCACTTTATATTTCAATTTTTGAAGCACTAAATAATTATTTTTGAACGCTATTTTTTCTGGGCTTCATTTTTGTAACATATCACAGACACAAGTGACAAGTGTGACCTTCCAGCTCAGATTTTTTAAAAGTCAAACCAATGTTAACCAATCACTTTAAAGGTGAGATGTGAATGGAAAACATGAGATCGTGATTATTGGGAATAATTTATGATTCAAGATTATATTGTGGGGGATAATATCTAAAAAAAAAAACATGAGCATAAATCCCGGGGATGGGCTCCCCATAATTTAATTTGTGTCCTCGGCTCACTTGCTAAAGCGATCTTGAAAACTACATCGTGATGTGGTTTTACGACCCGTTTGGAAGTTCGCTTCCGAGACCACTTTGACCTTCTCATTACACGTTAAACTGTTTTAGGACGGTAATGTGAATGGGGTCTTGGATCTACACCTATTGACTGGTGGGTCTTGAGCTTGAAGTAAATCTATAGCACTAGACCCCAGGGAAAATGAGCAATTCTGACCAAACATTTTGGTAAATTGCCAATTTGTCTATTGCTAACTCGTCCTGTCATCAAATGGTCTACCTTCATTTAGTCTAATGCCATTTTGTCCATCAACATTTTGTCCATCAACCATTTTGGTTCACTAATCTCTTCGTCTAATCACCATTTCATCTATGACCATTTCGTCTCATAACCAGTTGGTTTAAAAACCATATGTATTTTCATTCATTTCGCCCAGTTAACACTTATTCCAATTACGGTAGACCAAAATGTATAAATGGCTACTTGACCCTCTGAATAGTAATCAAACTGATGGTAGACCAAGTAGACGAGTTGGTAATCGGACCAATTGGCATTAAAAACAATTGAAAACTAGAACTATCACTAAAGGTGATTAATACCCCTGCCCTACACCGTTACCATGGCAACAGTTTCAAACACATGGAAAAAAATTCTTGTCCATCTTTACTCCAAGGCCTGTGTGAGAAAAATATAATTTGTTTGAAAACTAATCAAGTAGTTCAAACCGAAAGATTTATACATGATTTGAGGCCTATACATGTAATATGTTATTAGCATGGCAACATAATTTCCGACACACACACAAAATATGTGTCTTGCATATCTTTACCTTGAACCAATTATGTGAGCCAAATTTCATGAAAATTGATCGAAAATTGATAAATGAAAAGTGCAAGTTTTTACACAATTTTTGGCATATGTCATTACCATGGCAACATGATTCCTGACACACACAAAAATATGTCTTGCACATCTTTACATCAAGAAATGTGTCTGTGCCATATTTCATAATTGGTTAAAAACTGAGGAAGTAGTTTGAACTGCAAGATTTTTATATCGATGTTGGCAAAATAAACTGTTACCATGGCAACAAAATTTTTGACACATGCAAAAAAAGTGTCTTGCACATATATGTTCCAAGTTTTATGAGAATTGGTTAAAACTGAGGAAGTAATTTGATGCGCAAGATTTGCAACAGACTGACCGACTGGATGCTGATTCCTGTACACCCCCTTCAAACTGTGTTTGGCAGGGGTATAATCATCCAATATTTCCATGAACCAAGGAATATGACTTCATAAAAATTCCTCTCTTTCCCCCCTCTCTTTTTTTCTTTTTGCAAGGGGGGAGGTGTGGAATGAAAGGACGATCTTTGCATAAAAACATATACACAGATAAAAAAGGAAACTTTCATTTATATACTCCAGCAGACAAGTCAAATCTAAGAATCAAGATTTCTTGAAGATTTAAATGACCTTGACGGAGAAAGGGATGATTTTATCCATCATTAATCTACGTGAATATACATTTCCAGGCAAGTTTGCGCCAAAAATGTTTCTTGCAGGCCTATTTTTATAGTTCATCATATTACATGTATATTTGATTTACCCCCAAAATGTTCACAAAAAAAATAGATTTTACTCTTACTCAAATAATAAATTTGTAATAAAACACATTCCATCTATCCCTGAGGTTCCTTTTTTTCTGGGACACACTAATAAATACATAGAAAAGCTATTGGGGAACCCCACTGAAAATATCAATACAATAGAATGTAAGCCAAACATTCTGTCAATTTAGAGTCATTTATTTTATTCTGTTTATATACATGAAACTGGCATTATGTATTGTTCAAATCATTATCTAATACATTTATAATTCATAGCATAATCAATTTGCCTATGTTGAAGCAAGTTCCATTTATCTATTCAATATTTCTTACTTCATAATCTAATACAAATTATATATAATCAAATAAAATGCATTCCAAACAATGAAGACAATCCAAAAATATCTAGATAACCTATCTGAAATAGTTTCCATCAACCAGAGACAACTTTTGAGAAAAGTTTGTGCCACTAGCATCATCATAGCAGGTTTAGCTAGATATCATTGTTGGCTTATACAATGTTTGAAATGATCAACTAAATATCAAAGCACTTGTATGGGAATAAAGAAAATCAGAGAGAGAGAGAGATAGGGGTAGAGGGGATCAATTGTGCCATGTAGCCACATAATACACAATCATGGTAAAAATACAATGCAAAATTTTCAATATCACATAGGCAACTATTTTAAACATTAAAATTAGAATTAAAAATAAACTCAACAGGGGCCACAGAAAAACAGGAGCTATGCAGGCAGTAGGTTGACAGTACAAATTTAAACTGTCCCAGTTACAGCACATCACAAGTCAACAAATAAATTTTATGGGTAGACAGTTGACAATACAGATTTAAGCTGTCCAAGTTCACAAATTCTTACTAATTCATACTTCCAGCTTCCATATCTTACTACTTGCAAGAATTAAATGAAGCACACAAGTCACCAATAAATAATTCACAATTTGCATGATTTTCAAAGTAGACTTTGCTTTTCACTTCAAACCTTTGAAGAAAAGTACAAAATAATCAAAAGCAGTGATTGAAATGTTGCTTGGATAAAATCAATATTTCCCTGGCTCTCCATGCAGGTCCATGCTGTTAGGCACCAATTGCAATTTAAAGATTGACAAATAGACTACACAATAGAAGAGGATCATATACATATTCAAATATATTTTGCAGAATGGTAAAATCATTGACTTTTCACAAGAAACCTCTCCCTTGCTCTCTCCCTCTCAATGTTCAATAATTCTCCACATTAGAATGTTATTACTTGGAAAGCAATGAGAATACTATGACATTTGTTCCTCAGGCAAAGAAATCACATGTAAAGACTGTACTTTAATAAACCCCACATGAGAACTACATGTACTAAAAACATATTTCATGCCACAGTAACAAAACAAAACTGTCTTCTAATAAACTGATTGTATGTCATATAATAGTTTTGATCCGTCTGGAAGTTGGTACGCTTGTTGTGATTGCACTATGTAGCATATCAGATTCAAATTGTATTTAATTGCAAAACCTGAATCTATATCAAAACCTCAACAATTAGGACTCGACAAATCTATGATAGCACCATTATTAATCAGAGGAACAAATGTCATGTAACCAATTTGTACATTTCATAATACATGCATTACCAACATTCATTATTATAACAGGAATGTGGGTCGACAACTTTTCCAAATACAAAATTAGACATGTTTAACTGAGAGATGAATCCCTTGTATGGAAGAATAAGGACTAATCAGTAGAATTACTATACAAGTGTAATTCCAAGATACTATTTATATTAAGTTTGAAACCAATTTTAAATGCTAACACTGTGACTGAGCTTGATGCATGGTGTTCAGCTCATCAGGGTCTACTAATATCTCATGATTACAATGAAGGGGTAACATCACAATTAAGGCACAACTTACATGCATGTATTATGAAACACACAAATTAGTTATGAAGAATTAAAGTTCTCTCTTGATGGAATAAGGGCCAGAGGAATATTCTTCAGGAACATCTTCTGCAATGTTGGCTTTCCTATAGAATCCCAGTTCTTCTGTCATCATTTTATTCAGTTCGATCTGCTTCATCTTGGACAGGTCAATCCTCTAAGGGTGGAAAAGGGGACAGAAGAGGTAAAGGAGAAGAAAAGAGAAAGGGAGAGAGAGAGAGGAGAAGGGTGGATTTTAAAACCAAAATGATAAGATGAAACTAATGTACTGACAGGTGTATTGGGATACATAATACAAATTTCATATAACATTTTACAACTAAAAAGTTAGCCATGCTGAATTCTGCATTGAATATCATAAAATGTTGATTATTCTAAAATTCTTCTCATACTTTGAAAGATGACCATAATCAAAACTATCTATAGCAAGCACATGAAACAGAAGTTACATTTTGATTTCAAGGTGGGATATGTATTACAGTACTACAATATTTTGAAGGAAAATATTTGAACACTAATGGGGAGTTTTCTCAAAAGTAAACTGAAAATTAAAGTTGATAAGAGAAGAAAAATTCAATATCCATTAATTTTCATCAAAGCAAAGCCTCCAAAAATCAAGGCACTATCACTATCAGATTTTGAGAATTTAAAGAGAAAAAAAGGTTGTTTATTAATATTGTGTAATATCTAAAATCAAACATACGAAAAAAGACTAACTGCTTTTTGTAAAACTTATTTTTCAATTTTCCCCTGCATAATGGAAATTTGATAAATTTATAATATATGGACTTCTTTTGTTTGTTTTGTCTTTGACAAAACAGAAAATTGAACTTTTCTCCTGATTTTTTTTCAGCCAGTTCTTGTTTTCGCTTTGACAGAACAGAAAATTGAACGCCTCTTCTGCTTTTTCATTTTGGCTTTGACAAAACAGAATATTGAAGACTGCCATCTAAAAGTAAGGTTTGTGCAAGCTAGCTCAGGGATAGCTCACCAGGCCTAATTCGCTTTGCGAATTAGGGAATCCCTTGCTTCGCTCGGGAAGCAGTTGCCAGGGCCTCAACGAGAGGCTACTATAATCATGGCTGGCCAAAAAGCAAAATAAATGAGAAGAAAGAGTTGAATCCCAGTTTAAAGTAATTTATCTCATATACAAAAAATCATGATATGACTACTACTTTATTAAGGTTCATGTGATTTCAACATCTGTTCAAACATGTTATATTATCATTAGATCTCTATAACTGAAGTGCTTGTTTGCATATCATGCAAGCTGTTTAAATATGCAAAAAAAATGAACCTCAAAATAAGAGTTAACTATACATACACGTATGAGCAAGACTGTGATGGTTTCTGTTAACTCTTGCCAAATTCATATTCATGTTATACATTGCCTTGCTGTAAAATAATACATGTTGAATATTGAATAATACATGAAGACCCCTTCTCGGTAGACCAGCAATACCATGACTGATGCTTCTGAGTAGGTGTTTCCTCCCATTTTCATTTTGTTAATTTCACATTTATTACTTCATTTGTATTGTTACAAGTTCTTGTTTTTTGTTTTGTTTACAGAACTAAATTCTAACCAAATACGCAAATGCAATTCTAGTAAAAAAAGGGGAAACCATTTATTCCTATCTTCTTGATTTCTTTGAGACCATAGGCCTACATAACATAATGTTCTTTTGTTTACCATTTTTATTATGCAAAGTCGTCACTTAATACTTAGACCAGTAAAAATCATAAATTTCACATCTGATAAATACAAATCTCATGATCGAATCATTGCCCTTTGGTATATATTCCAGTATACAGGTGATGCACAGACTTACGTGCATGCCATCAGTAAATTTTGTGAGCCAAAGGTACACTGTGTGTGCTGAGCAGATTTAGACATAGTTACCAATGCTCACTAGTACTACTGAAGCAAGAACAAACCTGTGTATCATTTGTTTTATCGAATGGTGGAATATTTTGCCCCAAAACAGGTTTTTTTTTTACTTCATGCCTACTACCGGACGCATGGCAAATCTGCCAGGTGCATGGCTAGCTTAAAATCAAATATAGAGACCTTTTGTATGAAATTGGAACCATGCATTAATCATACTTATATCTAAATAATCAAGTACCTTACTTTACTTTTAGATACCATACTTTAATAATAATATGAGCCCATGCCTTATTACACTCAGATTAGTTGCCAGATACATACTCACCTCTGCTAGGCCTAAGGTACTCGAGTTAAAGATTTTTATTTACCAAGTTCTCTGGATCCATGCATGATCTAATCCAATTACTAGGTTTATAACTCACCTGTAATATACTGCCTGACTCATCAAGAAGGAGTAGATCTGGATTTGCCCCAGGAACTGGCTTGAACATTACATTATGACTGGAAACATGTGAGTTAAGGCTGACATGTAATATATCCATTCCATTTCTTTTAATCAACTCAGAGGCCAGAAGACTCGCAACTATGGCTTGATACTTTGCCATTATGGTTAACTGCATGTCTGTGTTACCATGATGGCTATGGTAACAGGGCTCAACAGCCAATCATGATCAAGGTCTTTACTATGGTAGTGCAATAAAAGTTATATGTGAGTCATTCTGAAATAGCTCCAAGAACAACTCTTTTAAATGAAAAGGGGGGATTTAGTCAGTCTAAATTAATATAAAGTGTTGAAGTGCACTATTTGCTAGTGTTTCAAAAGTGCTTTGCCACTGTGAAAGTGTAAACTTTTAAATTCATGTGGAATAATTATTGAAATATGTGGATCTAAGGATGATGCCAAAATCTCAATGGAAATAAGTTCAAAAGCTGCCTGGTTAAAATCACTGAAAATATGCTCTGTATAGCCTTGAATAGCCTACATGTAAGGATACAAGAAATGAAGATCTTCATAGATGAAAGCTTTGGCTTCAGGCCATCTCTTCAAACATCATCCTGTACAACTCTGTGTTTGAATGACATTCAAGAGGTAACTGCAATCATCTTGTGACATTCTAATTTTATCTCATTCATTCCATGATGCAGATGAAGTGCATGCAATTCATATAACTCATTCAGTACAGACCTCTTTTGTGCTGTTACCTGACTGACCCAGATAGACCTACCCTTTTTTTATTCAAGTTTGGAAAAAAAATGAGCCTATAGACCCTTACTTTCATAATTATATTTACCAAAATTCTTTTTTACACAATTTAAAAGAATTTATATAATTTCCAAAGATTCAATGGAACATATGGTAAGTAGAAGATTTAACCTCCATAAAAATAGAACTCGGAGCTCTTTGATATGATACCTAAGCAACTATCTAAGATGAATAATATTTCACAAGGGGGGGGGGGGCAGTATTATACATGTAGATCAGTTCATGTTATCATCATGTAATAGGTAAAAAACATTTTGAAAAATTGTCCTCAGACTCTTGATACAATAATTTCTACATTTCATAAATTCAAAAATCAAAATCTTAAATATTGGTTTTAATTTTTTTTTTAATGTGATATCAGTTTATCCTCAAATAACTCAGTGATCTGAAATTTCATTCATTTATTTGCCTCCAAAAATACATGTAATTTCTATGCAATTGGGACTTATAATTTCATTATTATCTTGAAAATTAAAAATCATAACCTTCGTAAAAGTTCATTGACCCTGATTACTTTGATTATGTGACCCAAAACTTGTACCAATAGAGTACCGAAGTGATGACATTTTATATTTTTTTTTTGCATTTCAGAATTTTTGATACCATATTTTGGTAGAGCATGATGAAATACATGTACCTCCACTACCAAATTTTGGTGCGAATCAGTCCATGGGGGCCCATGACCTCATTAGGAACCAGGCCAATAATACATTGACTTCATTTGGGCTAATTATGTATTCATGAGGTCATGGCCCCCATGGACTGATTCTCACCAATTCCCTCCATTGAGGTAAACTTGTACAAGTGATCCAGTTAAAACAATCATGAAATACTCCCCAGAAAAAATAGGGCTTGCACTAAAAGGATACTAATATGGGACGTCTTCATGGATGAAACGCTTCACTTCTGGAAGCCTATTCAAACGTCATCCACTGCAGCTCTGAAAACAAAGAGTACCACAAAATTAAAGTTAAAAAAATTGCACATGAACACTGTATGTACAAGATTTAAATCTCAAGTCCACAGAGGCATCAAAGTGGTTAAATTAAGGTTTGCGAAAATATCCATTGAATTATTCAATTTTTGTCATGTCAATTTTGAGTTGCCCCATTTTTTTTATGTCTTACATGTATGAAGAATCAACAGAATTCCGAAAAGCATGAAATACTATAAATGTGTCTGATTTCATTAAAGGTCATGACATTACCCAGAAGACATTTTGTAAAATCACATTTCAATCATATCTTTGTAACTCCTAATCACACAAGCTTACAGGGTCAACAGGTCATGTCATGATGTGCATATGCTCGCGTCAAAATTTTCAAAATGCTTAAAATCACTTTATGACCAGTCGCTCCAAAACCAACAATAAATCGCCAGAAAAGGATCTCTGTGTATAACCAAAATGGTAATTTGAAATGGTCTCCAAAAAGCCAAACTTGAAAAATAAGCTTATCCCCCAAAAAATCCTCTACTTCATACTGTAAAAATTTTAAATTTTAATAATTAAAAAGGGGAATCCAGCCTTGGCCATAAAATGTTATGTTGGGAAGGAGAAAAATAAATTAAACAGAATGGTGAAAGTTTGAAAGAAATCGGACAAGCAATGAGAATACTATAGCTGCTTTAAAATTGAGATCACTAATATTATGTAGATTTCAAATTGGCAACTGTGTAAGTAAATTATGACAAGGGGCAAGGACAACTTTCCCATAGACCATGTACTTTATTATCAGGGATTTGTGGTTTTCTCCTAAGTACCCATTCCCCTGGGGCAGTAATCTAAATGTAGCCCAGGTAGTATATTGCAGTATGTTCTCATTAAAGAAAAATATAATTTGCAATAAAACTTTTGGGGAAAATGACATTTTAGCCATAATATGTATTGGAGTACATGGAAGAGTAGTCCTTGCCTTACATCACTATGACATCCCATATGCAGCCAATTTGAAGTCTCCATGGGTATAGTGATTACCAATATTTACAACTTTTAAAAATTCATAACTTGTTGTTTGGCCAATATTGTTCAAACTTTCACCTATCAACTTGTCTGATTTTTCTTTTCCTTATAAAAACAAGTTTTTATTTGGGTTGGATTCCCCTTTAAGAATACATTTATAGTTTCTTTTCAAGCCACCATTTCTTTTTTGGGGGGGAGGGGGAGGGAGCTTTGAAGTTTCAGCGAGATTGCGCACCTCTCATGCTTGAGTGAACCCCAAACTTAGAACCATGTTTTCTCTTTATTTTTTTTAAAGCTCTAGCTGACTTTCCCCTACATTCAAGTAAATACTTACAAGTGAGGATCATTATAAATTGATCAATTTTCACAAGTATCATTTTAAAGCTTAAGAAGTGCTTTTTCAAACCCAATAAAAATCTTGATATTCATTTTGGACAACTTATTTTTGGTTTTGGGGTGGCTTATCTCAAATGTGAGTACATGTACATTTTAGGCGATTTTAAGCATGTCAAATAATTGACCTACATGTACAGTACCAGTCAGATATATTTAAATACCTGTTTACCTGTTTCAATCAGAGAACAATAGATTATATATTGTTCTCTGGTTGAAACAGGTAAACAGGTATTTAAAGATATCTGACTGGTACTGTACCATTAACATAGAATCACAGAAAGCATATAAAATGAATTCAGATCAATACCTAGCTACATGTAAGAACATCTGTCATACATGTAGATTGCAGCAGGCATGCATGCATGCTCTCACAATAGGCCATATGGGCAAAAATGTACATGTACATACTTAAAATTCACTGGAGCACATCAGAAAGAACAGGAACCCTCAGTTTCTTTTTTTTCCATATTTGGATAGCATATGAATTAAAGATATGATTTCAGGTCTCATTTGACCCTCAATTATACATAAAATGATGCCATCAAAGTGCATCAGAACTCTATGACGTTATGACATCACAAGAATTATGCAAATTTGACTTTAACTTAAAATGGTGGATTTTTGCCAAATTCTCAAGATGTTAAGCTTAGGCAATACTCTCTTAATTACTGGACCAATCATTGCCTTCATTTTTCATTGAAAGAAATGCATCAAATGTTGTGAACAATAGCTAAATTAAAAAATAAAAAAAATTTCCAATTCAAATACATGTAATTCAAACATTTTGAAAGCATAATCAAATCAATATTCCCATGCATAAGCACACAAAACACAATTTTTTTTTACCTTGTTCTGCCAAATCAACATGCAATGCTAAAAAGATCATTACTAAAAATATTAATGGTTGACACAAGCATTCCTTTGATGCAATGACAGCCACTTTCACCTGATTACAAAGTGAATTGTTATGAGAACATACGTCCAAGGACAATAGTGAATACCATGAGTCATGACTATCAATATCAAGGCATATCTGATTATTTACAAAGGAACTGTTTTCCTAGTCTTGGTTTTTGTTGGCTATGACCCATTTCAGAGTATGCCTTTTATTTAATATCATTCATTTAATTTACACCAAATTAAAAGAAATACTTGTAAAGCAATATGCAAATACAGATTATGGTAAATTAATGAAAAGCTTGCCACTTGCCAGGCTTGTGGATGGCCCAAAGTGACATTCATAACATACATAATAAGGGAGAGTGGGGTGAGTAATCCCCTTATTTATAATTCCAATCACATCTTTTTAATTCAAAGCAGCTTAGAAATATCATATGCTATATTATCAGAAATTTTTAGAATTTATCAATCTTATTCCATATTAAACTGTTAAAGAGCATTAAATATTGTAGTGGGGGTGGCTTCATTTGCCCCTCCGAAATGGGCCAAATGAGGCCCCTCACTAAAAACTATTTTCAATTCAATTCAATTTATTTTTCTCAGTATAAAAACAATACAAATATAGAACAAACATTAAATAAATCAGACATGGATATAAATAAAATATTATACTGAAAGGGTAGCAGCCAAAAAGAAGTTAACCTTATGTACGGCCGACCCAAATAAAATAATACATTATTTGAACAATTAAAGTAGAAAAGGGGAAAGAATTACCTAACTAACCCAAACAAACAATCAGAATAATAATTAAGTAAAAAATGAATAAGTAGTGATGATTTTATATTTACAATTTCTCCTAAAAACATTAAGAGAGCAACTAT
Source organism: Lytechinus variegatus (assembly GCF_018143015.1). NCBI lineage: Eukaryota > Metazoa > Echinodermata > Echinoidea > Temnopleuroida > Toxopneustidae > Lytechinus > Lytechinus variegatus. The sequence goes on from NC_054741.1 coordinate 81,526,472, forward strand.
CCTTAAGGATCCTTTGATAAAGTATTCCAAATTAATGGTCCCCTATAAAAAATTGAGTTTTGAAATAATTTTGAAATAAAATTACTACTACAGCTGACCATGTTTACCATGTTTGTATACACATTCATGGAATGTTTACCCTTTACAGTCTGTCCAAGTCTCTCTTTGAGTTGATTTGTTTCTTTGACTCTGCCATTTTGTGTTGCTTATCAAAGGAAAACAGTTCAGTTGAATCTATATTTCATTTAAGCCTACTAATTCAGTAATAATTATAGTATTAATATATGTTTATTTACCATTTAAAGCTCTCATTTTAGGGTTAAAGCAGGGCTCCACACTAACCCATTTTTTCTACTGGTCCAACCTATTCATGTCGGACCAGTAGATACCCAGTTTTTCAAATTTTTACTGGTCCGAACCTAAAATCTACTGGTCCCAAAAAGTAAAGAAAACATTTAAAAAAAGGCGCAAGTTTATTTTTCTAGCCTTTCGTGACCCCCCCCCCCCCCCCCGTAAAACGAAGGAATGAAGGACAAAAAGAAAGCAAGACAGAAACGAAGAGAGTAAGAAAGAAAGAAAGAAGGAAAGTCAGAAAGAAAGGATGGAAGGAAAGAAGGAAGGAAAGAAGTAAGGAAAGAAGGAAGGAAGGAAAGTAAGAAAGAAAGAAAGGATGGAAGGAAGGAAAGTAAGAAAGAAAGGATGGAAGGAGGGAGGAAGGAAGGGAGGAAAGAAGGGAGGAAAGAAGGAAGGAAAGAAGGAAGGAAAGTAAGAAAGGATGGAAGGAAAGAAGGAAGGAAAGGAGGAAGGAAGGAAAGTCAGAAAGAAAGGATGGAAGGAAGAAAAGAAGGAAGGAAGAAAGGAAGGAAGGAAGGAAGGAAGGAAAGAAGGAAGGAAGGAAGGAAAGTAAGAAAGAAAGGATGGAAGGGAGGAAGGGAGGAAAGAAGGAAGGAAGGAAAGTAAGAAAGAAAGAAAGGATGGAAGGAAAGAAGGAAGGAAAGAAGGGAGGAAAGGAGGAAGGAAGGAAAGAAGGAAGGAAAGAAGGAAGGAAGGAAAGAAGGAAGGAAAGAAGGGAGGAAAGGAGGAAGGAAGGAAAGAAGGAAGGAAGGAAAGAAGGAAGGAAAGAAGGGAGGAAAGGAGGAAGGAAGGAAGGAAAGAAGGAAGGAAAGAAGGAAGGAAAGAAGGAAGGAAAGTAAGAAAGGATGGAAGGAAGGAGGGAGGAAGGGAGGAAAGAAGGAAGGAAGGAAGGAAAGTAAGAAAGAAAGAAAGGATGGAAGGAAAGAAGGAAGGAAAGAAGGAAGGAAAGAAGGGAGGAAAGGAGGAAGGAAGGAAAGAAGGAAGGAAAGAAGGAAGGAAGGAAAGAAGGAAGGAAAGAAGGAAGGAAAGAAGGAAGGAAAGAAGGAGGAAAGGAGGAAGGAAAGAAGGAAGGAAAGAAGGAAGGAAAGAAGGAAGGAAAGAAGGAAGGAAAGAAGGAAGGAAGGAAGGAAAGAAGGAAGGAAAGAAGGAAGGAAAGAAGGAAGGAAAGTAAGAAAGAAAGAAAGGATGGAAGGAAGGAGGAAGGGAGGAAAGAAAGAAGGAAAGTAAGAAAGAAAGGATGGAAGGAAAGAAGGAATGAAAGAAGGAAGGAAAGAAGGGAGGAAGGAAGGAAGGAAAGAAGGAAGGAAAGAAGGAAGGAAAGAAAGAAGGAAGGAAGGAAAGAAGGAAGGAAGGAAAGAAATAGAGAAAAAAAAATTAAAAGAAAGATTGAAAAGAAAGAAGGAAAGAAAACAGGAAGAAAACAGAGGAAGAAAGCTAAAACTATTATCATAAATAATTTATGTTTCTTTTTTGGCTCAATTAAAATAGCTACGAAAGAAAGTCAGAAACCAAGTGTATCAACACACACATAAATGCATATGAGGGGCTAATATGTATTCAGACGATACCACCCGAGACCCGATCTGTTTGAACCAAACAGAAGTGAAAATTTACCCTTTTACTGCTTACAGATGACAGAGTTACTCCAATTTTTAGGAAATATGGACATTATAAGAGCCTTTCATGAGTATGAACCGTGAATTTTGACAGTTCTGTGAGAGATTTCTGCCAGAGTTTAGCCAGGCTTCGTTCGTGCGGCCAGTGGAGAATTCACCATGTGGATTGTGTGGCTGACTACATGTACACTGTATGCATGCTGTATAGTACTCTAGTAACACGTGCGATTCATTCTGTGTGTATTCTGTGTGTGAATTGCAGAATTTAACGGGGGGAAATGGTTTGCTGTGAATTTGACCATTTCTGGAAAAGTTATTGGCCCAACAATGGTTTTTATTACTGGTCATGTCGGACCCTTAAATCTTGCTATTTTTGGAAAAATTACTGGCCCGACAATGATATTTTTTACTGGTCATGTCGGACCAGTAAATCTTCCAATTTCTGAAAATCTACTGGCCCAGCAGCGATTTTTACCGGTCTGGGACCGTCGGACCGCCGCTAGTGTCGAGCCCTGGTTAAAGGATAATGAAACCTTTGGAACAAGATAGCTTGTGTGTAAACAGAAAAAATAAAGAAACAGATAAAAAAAGTTTGAGGAAAATCAAATGAGAAAGTTATGAGCCTAACCCTAACCCAAAGGCCTAGCTAAGTTGATTTTTTTTGGTGCGCTGACATGCCACCCCTCCCCTTCATTCCAGAGCTGGAGATTGAAATTAAGGTTTTTTGGCTTTAACTGAAACTGTCTAAAAGTTACAACTTAAGTACAACGCATTGATTCCTTTGAAAATGAAAGTTACCAAGTAAAATCATGAGGCTTTTGACTTTGTTGAAAGTTGGTAGACTGGGACAGCACTGAGCTGACACTGATTATCCAAACTTTGCCAAGGAAGAAGTCAGAACGATGTCATTCAATGAAATATGTTGTTGTCAAGAATCAACATGATGATGATCAAGAGATTTTGATTTGATGCTGCCCCAGGCCCAGCTCATCAACTTTTGACTAAAGCCTTTCATTCTCAATCTTAGACCAAAAGCTTCAGTCTCTGTTATTTTGGTTGTTCAGCTGAACTTCGTTGGCTTCACTCACCAAAGACCGAAGTTCTAGCGTGATCTGTACAGGGGACTCAATGGCCATATGTTTATGTACTAAGTTCAGATAAAACAGGGAAGTTAAGTTGCACGACAGCCGAGGTAAGTCACTATTTTTGTTCCTTTTAGTTTTAACTTGATTTTCCCCCGTTTTTTGGTATTAATGCCAAGAGGGAATATTAATTTGCATTTCAGTCGCGTTAATTTTCAAAAGTTGGTTACATTAAAGAAACAAGTGGAATGCCTCTGGCCGTCTCACCTGCATCACGCGGTTCAATATAGCAGCAGTGCTGACTTTGAAAACTACTCTAATTCGCACAAGATGTTCAGTGATACATGGTTACTCTTATGTCCACTTTTTATGAACTAGACCAATAAACTTACAGAGATATGATGGTTATTCAACAAAAAAACCAACATGGCCAAAGTTCATTGGCCTTACATGACCTTTGACCTTGATCATGTGACTTGAAACTCGCACAGGATGTTCAGTGATACTTGATTACTCTTATGTCCAAGATACATGAATCAGATCCATAAACTTTCAAAGTTATGATGGTAATTCAACAGTTACACCCAATTCGGCCAAAGTTCATTGACCTTTGACCTTGGTCATGTGACCTGAAATGCACACAGGATGTTCAGTGATACTTGATTACTATTATGTCCATGTTTCATGAATCAGATCCATAAACTGTCAAAGTTATGATGGGAATTCAACAGATACCCCCAATTCGGCCAAAGTTCATTGACCCTAAATGACCTTTGACCTTGGTCATGTGACATAAAACTCATGCAGGATGTTCAGTGATACTTGATTAACCTTATGTCCAAGTTTCATGAACTAGGTCCATATATTTTCTAAGTTATGATGACATTTCAAAAACTTAACCTCAGGTTAAGATTTCGATGCTGATTCCTCCAACATGGTCTAAGTTCATTGACCCTAAATGACCTTTGACCTTGGTCATGTGACATGAAACTCTAATAGGATGTTCAGTAATACTTGATTAACCTTATGGCCAAGTTTCATGAACTAGGTCCATATACTTTCTAAGTTATGATGTCATTTCAAAAACTTAACCTCAGGTTAAGATTTGATGTTGACGCCGCCGTCGGAAAAGCGGCGCCTATAGTCTCACTCTGCTATGCAGGCGAGACAAAAAATTGAAGAGCCCCGACGGGGGATTTTGCATTGTACTTCCCCTAATGCCTGGCTGCACGATGCGATGGTGAGCCGTCTGTGTATGACGAGAAATTTAAAAAAAAAAAAAAAATCCTCGAAACAGACGGCTGCCAGCTGTCTGACTCAGTATAGGCCTATATATCTCAATTCTCAGCTCTCTCTCCAATGTGATTTGAATTGCACTTTCAGTAATCCTGTGACTGTTCAGGGGCGTAAAATATCCGTATATTACTGGCCTAAAAAAGATTTGGTACATTTATTGTAGAGAGTATCCTCATAACATTAGGAAATGCGGAACAAGGTCCGGATTCTGACTCAGTCAGAGTCAGTGACTGATGCCTGCCGCTGGCGCTGAGCCTGAATCTTGCCAATTTTTTGGTCCACTGAATTATGAATGACTGGCAGTGGCAGGAGCTCCAATCGAACTCTACAGTCAGTCATTTCATAGTCATGATTATAAAATAGGGAGATAATCACCTCAACTCTGGCGCTCATTACTTGTCCATCGGCTTCAACAGATGTACAAATGGCGGTCAGGAAAATGAATCCCAGTCCCAAAACTGTCGAGAGTTCCCGTGTTTTCGCCATGTTAACCGGATCAGAGCAACTCAGCCCTACGAATGGTGCCGGTGCGTGAGGTAAAAAAAAAAATCCTTGAAAGTTGTTGTTGAATATGATGGCGCTGTTCAATCTCTCCAGATTATACGTAGTCTGCTATGCAGACTCTGAATGGCTCGTGAGGTGGGATCTGCTGGTTTGCAAAGCAAAAAAAAAGGGCGAGCGAATGCAGCCTCAGTAGACCTAGTCTGCTATGCAGACTCGTTGAATCAGCTGAGGTACACACACTGCAGATGTGGGTCTACATGGTAGACTAAATTATACGCGCCAGTCGTTTTCGTAAGTACAGTAGGACATCGTCGGCAAAGGCGATCCATGCGACGTCAAACCATTGGTGACGATTATGACATATTAATATAGATTAGTCACCCATCCACCTATTATATTAGTAGGTCCTACAAGATTAAACACCTCCGAGGAATAACACTTTAATACAAATAGAGAAATTAAATATCGCGCATGCTAAATGATTGTTTGTGGAAAAGGGCACACCAGCTAACCAATCGGCTACCCGGGTCAGCTACTAGTTATATATTTATAGAACTTCTTAAAATCTTTGTCAAATAACAATTCAAATGTGAAATCACATACATTTTCACGTCCTTCTTATTCTTTTGTTTTGTCTTTTCTTAGTTTCTTATTAATAAGAATTATAAATCTTTCTTTCATGTCTTGTGTTTGAAAAAAAAGACTCACACCTAACTGTCAAAACGGTTAGTAATAGTGGCATATATAAAACATAGTAGTTCCCGTGTATAATCAGGATTAATTAACAATTGTTTAAGATTCTGGTCATTCATCTTATGTTTATTAAACATAATGCGTCTTTCCTTTACATATTTTGAACAAAATAAAACATAATGTTCAATAGTCTCAAATACTTTGCACACCTCAGAGAGGCCTAAAGAGTGCTGTTTAATTTGAAACATATAATAGTTTAATTTGCACTTACCTACTGTGATTTGATGAAGGAGGCATTGCTCTTTCCAAGAAAAACCTTTTCTTCAAAGTTCAACGATTGATTTACGAACGTTGAGACCAGCAACACCAGGCAGCGACATGGGCATGCAGCTGTTCACTGTCAAGTTAGAAGTTGCAATTCTCTGAAGCTTGTTTTTACACGTAACTCCCATATTCTACATACTAGTAACCGCGAGGAGTCGCAAAAAAATGTTGATATTTGGCCAATCGATGTACACACCTAAGTAATGGTGTTGGGCTTAATAGGGGCTGGGCACCATTCCACATTTCTGAGGGGCCCCAATATATTTCAAAATTTATTTTAACTCCTCATATCAGGGGAAAAAATATGTGAACTATATGAAAAAATTACTATTATTTTGCTACAGGCCTATTGGACAATTTGAGTTTGATCACAATCGAGTTGCATTTCAAGAAGAAAAAAACAACAACTATATTTCCCGGCACGGACAATTTTAGGAACTTTGAACAATCTGAAATTATTAATGACCTATATGATACCAGATAAATACATTGACATGATACTGAGTTATTGTATTGGAAACTGAATTATTTTGAATAACACCAAACCATATGGGATTTCATCAGTTTGTTCTAAATTTGTTCCTAATGCTGTCATAAGGCACACAATTGATTGCAATGTGAATTTGACAATACAGAGGACCGGGGGGGGGGGGGAGGTCTCCCTCTCCCTACCTGTGATCACAATATTTGTTTAGGAGGTAATTTATTTAAAAGATCATAATTTGAACCATAAAGAATTCACACATTGTGCTTTACTCTCACTTTTAATTTGCTGAGACCACCCCTAATACACAATATGTGGCAGTATATGCTTCTTTCATATAAACCCCTCAAAAAAGTTATTCAATTTTACTAGTGTGTAGTTTTGTTACTGAAGTATAGAAAGGTATACGAACCTGTATCATTAGAAACTTTCCTATTGTGATTATATGTGATCATGGAGTGTGCAGTTGTTAACGATCAGCCATGCATGAAGTCTTTTGTTAACTGCGATTGCTCGGAAGGGAATCTGTGAAAACATATTTGTTTACTAAAATTATGGAAATACAAGCATTATTTCAAAGGAACAAAATGCTTCTTGACCATTTTCTGTGATTGAGGTATCAAATTAAAGAGCTGGTACTGAATTTTTGAACATGTGATTTTCTATTTCAATCTCAGATACCGCCTGCCAAGTGACCTTTAGGTATCATTTCTTCAAATTGTTTCAACTCATTCATGAGTGAATGACAAATTTTCTATGTTATATTCTAATCTACAATGATAGGTCATATGTCTGTTGTATTTGTGATTAAGTTATGATAAATAAATAATATTTCTTGTTTTTTTTTGTGGGACACAATGTATAAGGACAAGTACCTGTAATTTCAAGAAAGTCTTAGAACACAAAGACAACAAATATACACAGATAACCAAACATAACTTTTCATGCATCAAATTCAGTTCTTAATTTCAACTTGTGACATTTTTACAATTTAGGATGCATACTCATTGAACTTTCTTCAAGTTATACCAATAATATGGATTACAGACATATATAAACTTAAACAGAAATAAATAAAAATTTGGTCACCTCAAATCACCTTCCATTAATCATCATAACTTGGGTAGACAAATACATGCTAGAGTTATATAAAACAATACATAGATATTAGAAAAGACATGGAACGTTTCTATAAATGTACATATATATATCTTCTGTAACTTTTTACATCATTAATATTTCAAATCACTGAGTAATAGGATCATCTTAATGGTCGTAGCACAGATATAATTTCATCTTTAAATTAACTAGATAACCTATCTCAATCAAAACCAAACACCATTTCAACTTTTTCTTAAAAATGCAGGAAAAGAATTATTTTGAGAATCGCCAACACAATCATAACACAACTGAAACTACTAATCCCAATTCCAGTCAAGCAGAAAGCAGTATTTGGTGTCATAGTTGCGCACTAGTATGTCAAAGAGTACCCTTGTAAAATTGCTAGGTTAGCATTTGCCACTGCTATGCAATTTGCAATTTATTGCTACTTACTACTTACTGGATTTTTCAAAGGAGATGAGTTAGATAATTTTACAAAAATGCATACTGTATATGCTAAAAAAAAACGTTTTAATAAGGCTGATGAAGAGACACTCAAGTGCTTGCAGAATATTCATTGTATAAAATGAAACACAAAGCAACAGAATGAGGGGAGTCTGAAGTACACAAGACAAATGACACTAAGCATTGGGCTCACTTGAAAAAAAGATTGTTCTCCATGTTTTGTGAAGAATGCCAGAGTTCCACAATTTTGCTTGTTCTACTCAAACAAGTTCTACGCCACATGAGAGTTCAGATTAATCACTTCCTTCCATGTTTTGACAGAGTATTTTTGAATCTTACATGCATGTAATGTTAGGATATAATTTGCATTAAGGTAATTTACTGGCAAGCGTTAGAATTTTTAGGATAAACATATTGGCAGATGATAATTATTTTAAATTGAGATTACATGGAGTTGTAATATAACCTTTCAATTTAGCATGAACATCAACTCATAATTGTGAAGGAGAGTTGTTCATGCATGAAATGTGTATTTTCCTGATGATCAATCTGATGCACCTGGTGGGTGTTTCATAAAGCTGTTTGTAAGTGACTTTAAGAACAACTGGTGAACCTTTCGTATGTGCTAAATAATCACCAATGAACACGTAATGGTGAATGTCATTTATCACAAGAAAGGATCACCAGTCATTCTTAAAGTTGCTCTTAACTTACGAACAGCTTTATGAAACTGCCCCCTGAAGTCTTATCAGCAACAATTGTACCTTCTAATTCAAAGATCAAAATCCTACAAATGAACATGGAATAATAAACAAGCAATACTTTAAATATCACTTTGTTTGAAAGACCATCTAATGCCTTACAAAGAAGTGAGTTACAAATTTCCTGAAAATGCAAAATGACACTGTGATATTTAGACACCTATGCATTCAACAGCATGGAGGCTCACCAGCCTTAGCTTGGCTCAGCACGATCTGCGTTTTCTATGTATTTAGCTTGAGAGACAGAAAAATTGATTTGTAAAATGTAATCACATTAAAACTCAATTTCTGCCTGATTTTAAGTTTGAGGGCTGTTTTACGAAGCTGTTCATAAGATATGCATAATTGTATTCATGTCTAGTGACCATTTCTTGTACTACATGAATCTGATGAGATATCCCAAGTTATCCTTGTTTTCACATAATGGGATTGTTTCAACTTTTGGAAAATTGAGAATTTTCCCCTTAGCTGCTTCCTGATGATGAGAAATTCAATCTACAGGGATCATACTTTGACTGTGGCTTATGGAATAAAGAAAAAGTTTAATTATAACCCAAGAAAGGTACACTAGTTGTGAGTACAGTTGTGTGTTACTTGTGAACAGTTTTATATGTCATCCTGTTCCTGGTTTCTGTTCAAGTCACATGTTCAACATCTACCATGCAAAAAAAATCTGGCTCGGACATGATAAGTCCTGATTCAAATTTTCTAAAAGGTGGGTAGGAAAACAGAACACATTATATGGCAAGATGATGCGGGTCAGTTGCTCAGTCCCACCATTATTAAATTATATAAAGCTTTTCCACAAGACTTTTCACAAAAAATAAGGAATGAAAGTGATTCAAGGTATCAAAAAAAGAAATCAAAGATAATGCAATAATCACATAATCAGTAAAGAGAGCCCTCACCCCCAAAAAAATGATTACTGGGCAATTCCATAAAATATGTACGTCCGACCCCCTATATTTGTGACCTCCATGAAATTTTCTGGCTCTGATTTCCAGTTCTTATGACAGTCTGTAATGCAGTCAAATGACTATGACTTGGTCATTTTATGAAGTAAAGTAAAACTTGAGAAAAATGGGGGTTGGACGTACAAAAATGTTGATCATTTTATGGAATTGCCGTTCTGTTAAAATAATGTATATATACAAATAAATCAATTGTAAATTAAGATAACAAAATTTAAGATTTAATAAGAATTGAAACATCTTACTGATGGATTGAGGAGGCATTAACTTATTGTAGACAGCTATCATAAAAGTTATTTATTCATAGCGTTGTGTATTATTTAAAAGCCAACAGAAGCTAAATTTCTTTGTATGCCTGCATTCATGGGCCAATAAAATAATCTTGAATAAAAAAAAAAAAACATTTCTAATCATTTTATAAATGTTGTGTAGTCATGATATATGCTTTGAAGTTAAAAAAAGAAACCACCTTTGGAAATATTACAAAAACAATTATCACTATACAATAAATAGAGTACAAAATGATAGCAACATACATCTAACAATAACAAATGCTGTGATTAAATCAATTTGACTACCCTGGGAGTTGATCATCTCTTCATATCATTCATAAGAAATCATGATATATTGCAAATTTGAACCAAAATGTAGGGGGGATGGCAGGATCAACCAATGGAGGTAAATTCAAATCCAAATCAAATGCTTCGAGAACAAAAAACAGTATTAAAGATTACTCAAGGATGGATGAATTTCTTTTTAGCACTTTAAAACAAGGCCATCAAAGGCCATTCCATATTGACTGGATCAATGCCCTTCTCATTGGCCTTAGAGGTTGGCTATGCATTCTTTTCCCCCATTAATGCTGTCTTATAGCCATGAGCCCTATGGAAATGTAGACTTGCCCATAAAATTGGTATATCAAAGCATAGAATAATACTCAAGATTCATAACATAATAAAACAGTGTGAATAGGGTATCATCTTCAGTTTTCATGGAGACAGTATACTACGAGATAGTATTCCATAGAACTTAATACATTAAAACAAACTGTCAAAGTGCTTTAACCCAGTCATCAGATACTGATTTGCAATGATTAAATTCTTTGACTCCGGAGTTGTGAAAAGATCCGGAAAGGACTGACAGAAGTTAAGTCAGTGGATAAAACTTACTCAATACAGTGAAATACAAGCTTCACCTTAGCCTTTTTGGCTACCAAGAGTGAGATAATTACTTTTAAATATTGATATAATTGTATACAGAGCATTACATAAAGTTTGTATTTCATAAAACTCTTTAGACTGTTGGTGATGGACAATTCCTGTTTCTAGATGAAACCTGACAATATAGCTTCAATCTTGACTGTAAGTGATGCAGTATCAGTTGGGTAGGAAGTAATATCAGCTGTGTATTCTAACAATGATCAATCTTAGAATTATTTAGAATAATGTGGCACCCTTTATACCAAAGTGTTATTGGATTATATCACAGAGAAATTGAACCATTAAAATACTATCTGTCATTAAATAATCAAGTATTCTAATGTATATCAGTAAAATTGAACAAGATTATATTTCCAGTCATTTATAGATTCAATCAGTGGCTAGTGTTTTGTATTTTCGTAACAATTTTACTATATTTGCTCTACTTATCTAGTTTTTTTTTAATCAAAGGCACTGAATCCTTGTTACACTGCTAATGTTATTTCTTGGCCAGAGTATCCAGGACCTTGCTCATGACATTCTATAAATGCTAATCCATTTTGAACTTTAAGAAGACATGCACAACAAATCATAAAATCAAAAAATTATTTGAACAGATAAACTTCACATCATTGAGAATAGATTGGCAGTGGTATTCCTGTTGATATCTTATGGGAGTTTGCTCCATTAATGACTTGCAGTAGCATCGAAAGACCCAACATCAAATGCTGTGGATTACCCGCTACACATCAGCAGGTAATGAACTATGCTCCCCTAGAGGAGTGTGAATAAGGCTGAATGTTGATCAGAGACACCAGGAAGAGAGTACATCCTAGTCTGTCAATCAGTCTGTGAAGCAGGAGGGGTAAAGTCATGTAGCGGATGGTTACCAATGTCATCCTCAAGCTGATGATGGGTGTGTTTGGATCAACTGAATGGCAGGGTTGGCATCGGATTGAGCGTGACATCTCTGGAGGGTGACATACACCGATCAGGAATGGAGTCGATGGACAGTTCACATGGCACCCAGAGAAAGCACATCAAAGCATACATTACAGACTCTTACAGGACGAGAGAGGTCGTATTTGACAATGGGAACCATCTTTGATGAACACTTGCTGCATAGGATTCTACCACAGTGTCGACTGTAAGATAAATCAAACAAGACTGAATCAGACAACACCAGTGGTACCTTCACGTTGAAACTTGTTATTCATTAATACCAAGCTTCAAGGAATATGGAAAGAATACATATGACAACTTACTTAAGGAACATTGACAAAATTCAAATTTTCATCACGGTTTTGGACCTGAAATGACCTTTAGTCTTTATCCAATGACCTGGAATTTTACTCATCTAACAGTTGATACTTGATCCCCCTTGTTTACAAGATTTATGGAATGCACAAACAAATTTAATTAATAATTTTTTTGGGGGAAAAATCAGTGAAAAAAAAAAAATTTGTGACCAGCAACTCTTACACAAACAATGAGTCGCCAGGAAAGGTTATCTGTTAATAGCCCAAATAATAAGTTGGTCTTTAAGAACTAAAAACAACAAATTTAACATATCTGCAATTCTTCTTCTTCATACTCTCAAAATTTGAAGTTGTAAAGCTGAAGTAAAGAAAAGATTTAAGAGTTTCTTTCACACCCTTTTTTGGACTGCTTGGAAGTTTCTCAAGATTGATCAGTGTGCATACTTGAGGGAACACCAAACTTCAAACTTTGTTTTCGACTTTTTTAAAGATAAACCTGAATTTCCTCTGTATTTGTATTATTGAGTATTTGTCAGGGTTATTGTTGATCAATTTTTACAGTTTAGATTTCATTCTAAAGCTTGAGATGTGCTTTTTTTTCAAGCTAAATAAAAAATTTCAAATTTCATTTTGGGCGAGTTATTAAAGGACAAGTCCACCCCAACAAAAACTTGATTTGAATAAAAAGAGAAAAATTCAACAAGCATAACACTGAAAATTTTATCAAAATTGGATGTAAAATTAGTAAGTTTCGCTTATTTTCAACAAAATAGTTATATGAACAAGCCAGTTACATCCAAATGAGAGAGTTGATGACATCACTCACTCACTATTTCTTTTGTATTTTATTATATGAAATATTTTTATTTTCTCGTCATTGTCATGTGAAATGAAGCTTCATTCCTCCCAGAATACGTGGAATTCCATTATTTTAACATTTTGTGCTTCAGGCAAGGAGGTCCTAATCGTCAAATTCATAAAAATTGAAATATTGTATAATTCAAACAATAAAAAACAAAAGAAATAGTGAGTGACATCATCGACTCTCTCATTTGGATGTAACTGGCTCGTTCATATAACTATTTTGTTGAAAATAAGCGAAACTTTGAAATGTCATAACTTTCTTATTTTACATCAGATTTTGATGAAATTTTCAGCATTGTGCTTGTCTGATTTTTCTCTATTGATTCAAATCAACATTTTTCTGAGGTGGACTTGACCTTTAATGGTATTGGGGGTAGCGGGTCAGATTAATTGGATAATAAAACTCAAAGTTCATTAACATTTGACCTTAACTTGAAAATGCATTATCATTCATAATGACTTTTGTGATATCCAGTAACAATATCATTTAAGTTTCATTTAATATGATGAAAATATTTTCTGGTGGATGAACAAAAGTCAATTTAAAGTGAATTGATCTTAAATGACCATTGACCAGAGAAAAATACATAATTATACAAATGATTATACCAGAAACAAAATTCATACAAGTTAAGAAATAAGATTTCAAAATTATCTTGAAAATTAAAATCTGAAACCTTGAAAAATTTATTATTCTTTAGAATTGCACATGGAGAGATTACATTACAGTCAACTCCAGTGAAACTGTTCTTAACACCATGAATCAATTGAATATTTACCATGACCTTTGAACTTACCAGTGATGTTTTCTTGTCTTAATGCTGAATTTAACCTGACATTCTTGACAAAGCTCACTTTCTGACCATGCTGGCTCCTTTGACAACATATCTGAAATCATATAGATGGAAAATAGATAATCAGTTGCTAAATAAGAAAATATGTGTGATTCTCGGGAGAAGGCAAGTAGTTCATTTCGAAGATCTACATTCATAAAAGAATTAATGGGACGATTTTTTTCAGTTATACAATATAATACCTTCAGCAACCATCTACAGTGTGTTGAGGCATTTAAAACAAAAAGAATTTAAGAAATCTTTGAAGTAAGTAATTGTGACCTTTTATTCTGAAATTTTGGAATAAGGGTCATTCATTCATTCGTAAACAGATTCACAAAATCAGTGATATAATAACTGTTCATTAATTAATTAATTCATTCATTCATTTATTCATTCATAAACAGGTTCACAAAATCAGTGATATAATAACTGTTTTGCATTTGAAATATCAATGAAATACAAAAAACATGGAATCATTATCAATGGTCTCAGTAAAATGAACAGTAAAAGAATCAAATAGGTCTATAATACAAGTATATAACACCTGAGCAAATATACAACAAGAGCAAAAACAAGTGGGGTTTGACAGCTATGAATAATCATAGACAGATAAAATATTGTTTTGAAACATATTGTAGTTGAAGTACATACCTAAGAGCCTAAAGAGAAGTTGCTTGGTGGCCACCTGAGCATTAAAGATAGACACGCCTTGTTTGTTCATGATACCAAGACTAGCCCCTGCCCTAACAATTGCCCTGCAGATAGCCCCATTGCCCTTTTGGTAGGCTAGCAACAAGACAGTGTTGCCCTCGGCATCCTGCTTGTCTAGAGGATACTGGGGCATGCATTCCCGGAACAGGTCAAAGATGGCTGCAGCGTTGTCCCTGCCGTACTGCCCCAGTAAATGCATGGGTGTCTGACCCCTGTAAAGAGAGAGAAAAAAAAAAGATTTAGTATCACTTGAAACACTCACTTAATCCTAGACCAATGGAAACTTACACAGTACAATTCATCATCCCTTATGAATCTAATTGTGGTATCCTATAGTTTCAAAGAATTTCTACCCATGTACTCCTGGTATGTTGTTTACAGTGGGTTAATATTCACTTGGTCTCAAAGCAGTTGGTCAACTTCTCAGTGGGTCTGATACCACATGGGCTTAACCCACATATGTCAACCTCTTGACAGAAAAGTGAACACGGATACTATTATTATATTTTCAAGATGATTTATGGGGCACCATGCTGCATATTAAAGTCAACAAATACCCAACCATTAGCATTATTGCATGCAGCACGCACATATATGATGAATTTGAGGGGCAGAAATGAAAGAGAACAGAAACTCAGAAAATCCCATTTTTGACAGGTAAAATCATACTTGATTGATACAATTGGATTAAATTTTTAAAAATCCCGAATGGTTTGCAATTTTTGTAGCCCCACTTGGACTACTACCAATTTGGTCTAATTCTATTTGGTCAACACTTCACTTGATCTAATACTCACTTAGTTAAACCTCATTGAGGTGATTTGATCTTACTTCAGCTTCATTCTAATTAGTATCTTTCATTTTGTAAAATGATTCAGCTGTGATAGACCAAGTGGATACTAGACAAAAAGCCTAAGTGGAAATTAGATAAAATGCAGCATGGGTTACATGGCAATTAGACCAAATGAGTAGTAGGCGAACTGGTTGTAGAAAAACTAAGATTAGACCATGTTGGATGAGACGAAACAAAAAGGAAAAACAGAGGGTGTGGACCATGTGGCAATCCACCTTACATAGCACAAACATCTTTACAGTGCAATGACTGAATGCTATTAAACTCACCTCATGTTGAATGCCTCAGCATCAATGCTAGATTCAGTAAGGAGTACTCTTGCACTGTTCAAGTTTCCATATTGCACTGATATGTGGAGAGCTATACAAACACAATACAAGGAGTGCAAACTTTAAATAAAGTTTTCTTTTAGTTTTTGGATAATCGCATAGAAGCATAATAAATACTGTACTTATATGCTCATGTTTCAAGTTATTTTCATCTTTAGGGAGTAAATTATTGAATTTTCTGAAAATTAATATTAGTAATCAATGCAATATCCAAAGATGATATTCAACTGATAAAGTTATTCAAACCATATGAAAATACAACCAAGTAGATAAATGAGGTTAATATGGATTTGTTTTTTTAAAGATTAGAGTATGCAAATATTATCCTCATGATATTACATGAAAAGTTGCATACTATCACAGGCACAAATTGGATAGTAAATGAGTTGGGGATACAGGTGTTAGGAATTTCACCTTGCACAAACCTCCAGACTACAAGCTGAGTATATTAGTTATCCGCTTTTATATAGTGTTTATCACACTGGAACAATGTCTATTAGCAGATATATCATTGCCTTAGGATATGCACATAGGATTATGTTTTGCTCACATGTAGTGTACACACAATCTATACTCCAGTATTTCAGTAATGTAGACATAGTATAATTAAAATACTTACCACTGTTCCCATTGTCATCTTTGGAATCCACATTGATGCCATTCTCAATGAGGATACTACAGATTGTTGAATGATCTTTAGCTGCAGCCATATGAAGAGCATTCTGTTTATGGTTGTTCAGATCCATCACACTAGCACCGGCTAATAACTATAAAAAATAATCATTTTTAATGAAAATGACAAAAAGAAAGGTGTTTGCGTGTACAGAAAAGGGCAGGAAACTTCTTAATGAATCGGTTCAGAAATAGCACCATTAGTAAAAGAAACATTTACAAGTTACTGGAACTAAAAATGATGTTGTCTGTCCTCTTGTTCAACAGTGAGAGTCGGAGATTGAAAATATAAATGTACTTTATTGTGATCAAAGTAATAATATATGGTGGTGATTTTTTACCTGTTTGCTATTAAGGCATAAATGCTTGTAAGCAAGCAACCAGAGGACCAATGGCTTAATGTCCTCTCTGATGGATCTGGTAATGAGGATTTAAATGCCTAACCAAAGTTGGAATTGAACCCGGGTCATCAGAATCTCTACCGAATGAGCTATCGCACCTTCTTGTGTATATGATACATGTTTATTTTAGAATAAATTAATTCATTCACTGAAGATATTGAAATCTGAACAAATCACTATAACTCCTGAATGCATACAAGAGACAAGTTTGAAGTTGATCTGTCCAACAATTCTTAAGCTCTGGTACAAATTAGACATTGTCAGATATAGAATATATATGAACTTTAACCTTGATACACAAAAAATAATCAGATCATTGTCACTCTAATCTGCATACATACACAAGCCTAGATAAAGTTGATTGATTTATAAAGTGATCACAGAAACAAAGCTGGGGTGGATTGAAGACTAAAGATATAATGCCTCCAGCAACCACTTATGGCTTGCAGAGACACAGCAAAAGCAGAGAAACTGAGAAAAAAAGAAATGTTTGTAATGAACTTACCAGGTTCCTCACAATGATCTCAGAACCAGCTTGGACTGCAAGGTGAAGCGGAGTGAGTTGAGATGAATCTTGTATACGAGAAGTGACATTCGCCCTCACACTGATAAGAAAGAGAACACTCTCTATGTCTGACTTCTCAACGGCAACATGGAGAAAGTTCCTGCCCTTGTTGTCAAGCTGTCATGCAAATAAATTCAAAACAGTCATTATAAATATTGCTAGATCACATGGACACTGCAACCTAAATTATAAATCAATTGCACATTTAAGCTTAAATGTAAGTCTAAGAAAAACAATATACAAATTGTTATCATCAATATTAAAGCATGTCCTATAGCTTTGGCTAATCCCCTAAATGTTTATCATTACTAGAGTGTAAGAATGTGTTATGTGTGTGCCCTGAATAAGTTTTGATGAGGAATATATGAAATGAAATTTTGTTTTCCATGACACATAGTGTGAGTTTACATAAAAAATACTTTTCCATGATAAATTTTACGATATTACATGAAGTCTATTTTGATTGGGTGCCTGATTATTCCCATCAGCACCACCATACCTGTTCCGCTGCTCTTGGTTCTCTATCAAGTATAGCCTGTGCAGCTTTGTTGTTCTTGAAGGTGAGGGCAGCAGCGAATGGTGTCAGACCACCCTTGTCTCTTAGCGTCAAATCCAGGAGTGGATGAGACATGATGAGACTGATGATAGTCGGGTGTTGGTTGCTAATGGCTATGTGAAGAGGTGTCCTACCTTCCGAATCCTGATATGGGATGAGACGAAAGTAGCAACGATGTTAATTCAAGCAGCGATTGTTAAAAGGAGAATGAACTATTGTGTCATCCCACCCTCCCCTTGAATAGCATATCATATATCTACACCTGTAAACAAATATATATGTGATAAGCCTAATATATTCATCTGTATTTTCTAATTCATTTGACAATGTGCTGTTCTCAATTATCATGGTTTAAGCAGTTTACAAAGTAAAGGACAGACAGAGGTAAATGGTGGCCTTGGAGGCATACATAAGATTAATTATCTTAAATACAGACTTATTCAACTGTCCACATGAAACTAACCTTGGCATTTATATCTGCTTGATGCTCAATAAGGCACTGGACCACTTGTTCCAGACCCCATTCACTTGCATGGTGAAGTGGACCTTGACCATCAAAAGCCTCATCTGGACCTTCTCCATTTGGTCCTGGTCTTCTAGGACTGTTCACATCGCACATACTAAAAAAATACAAATAAACTAAAATTACAAATGATGAATAAAACTTGATTTTTGATCAGTCAATCAACATTTAACAAATAAAAATACAATATTTGCTTTAAGTATAATCCATTTTCACTGACAAATATTTCAAAGATTTATTGAAATTACTTCAACATATTCCCAGTTTTGATGGACTAGGACAATAGCAAAAAGAAAAGCACTGGACAGATATCCTACATATTCAGAATGATTCTTTGTTTTCACAATACATTGATGCAAGGTTCCTATTTCAGCAATTTCAGCTCATACCAATGTAAGAAAAAAAAAAGTAGGTAGAAGCAAACATAACTTATTACTTTCTACAAAGTCTTGTATAAAGTTTTTAGAAGCTCACCTCCTAACAAGAAAGCATGACACTGTTTGATTGTTTTCATCAATGGCTCTGTGGAGTAATGTCTGCTGCATTCCTCCTTCACCTAGACCCCAAGCCGTAGTATCACAACCATGTCGTACCTACATGAATAATCATCAAAGATTACTAGCTGAATAAGATTTGAACCACATACACCTAGACCCCAAGCCGTAGTATCACAACCATGTCGTACCTACATGAATAATCATCAAAGATTATTAGCTGAATAAGATTTGAACCACATACCCCTGGAACGCAAGCCGTGATATCACAACCATGTCGTACCTACATGAATAATCATTGAAGATTACTAGCTGAATAAGATTTGAACCACATACCCCTGGAACCCAAGCCGTGATATCACAACCATGTCGTACCTACATGAATAATCATCAAAGATTACTAGCTGAATAAGATTTGAACCACAAACCCCTGGAACGCAAGCCGTGATATCACAACCATGTCGTACCTACATGAATAATCATCAAAGATTACTAGCTGAATAAGATTTGAACCACATACACCTAGACCCCAAGCCGTAGTATCACAACCATGTCGTACCTACATGAATAATCATCAAAGATTACTAGCTGAATAAGATTTGAACCACAAACCCCTGGAACGCAAGCCGTGATATCACAACCATGTCGTACCTACATGAATAATCATCAAAGATTACTAGCTGAATAAGATTTGAACCACATACACCTAGACCCCAAGCCGTAGTATCACAACCATGTCGTACCTACATGATCAATCATCAAAGATTATTAGCTGAATAAGATTTGAACCACAAACCCCTGGAACGCAAGCCGTGATATCACAACCATGTCGTACCTACATGAATAATCATCAAAGATTACTAGCTGAATAAGATTTGAACCACATACACCTAGACCCCAAGCCGTAGTATCACAACCATGTCGTACCTACATGAATAATCATCAAAGATTACTAGCTGAATAAGATTTGAACCACAAACCCCTGGAACCCAAGCCGTAGTATCACAACCATGTCGTACCTACATGATCAATCATCAAAGATTATTAGCTGAATAAGATTTGAACCACATACCCCTGTAACGCAAGCCGTGATATCACAACCATGTAGTACCTACATGAATAATCATCAAAGATTACTAGCTGAATAAGATTTGAACCACATACCCCTGGAACCCAAGCCGTGATATCACAACCATGTCGTACCTACATGAATAATCATCAAAGATTACTAGCTGAATAAGATTTGAACCACAAACCCCTGGAACCCAAGCCGTGATATCACAACCATGTCGTACCTACATGATCAATCATCAAAGATTATTAGCTGAATAAGATTTGAACCACATACCCCTGTAACGCAAGCCGTGATATCACAACCATGTAGTACCTACATGAATAATCATCAAAGATTACTAGCTGAATAAGATTTGAACCACATACCCCTGGAACCCAAGCCGTGATATCACAACCATGTCGTACCTACATGAATAATCATCAAAGATTACTAGCTGAATAAGATTTGAACCACATACCCCTGGAACCCAAGCCGTGATATCACAACCATGTCGTACCTACATGAATAATCATCAAAGATTACTAGCTGAATAAGATTTGAACCACATACCCCTGGAACCCAAGCCGTGATATCACAACCATGTCGTACCTACATGAATAATCATCAAAGATTACTAGCTGAATAAGATTTGAACCACAAACCCCTGGAACCCAAGCCGTGGTATCACAACCATGTCGTACCTACATGATCAATCATCAAAGATTATTAGCTGAATAAGATTTGAACCACAAACCCCTGGAACGCAAGCCGTGATATCACAACCATGTCGTACCTACATGAATAATCATCAAAGATTACTAGCTGAATAAGATTTGAACCACATACCCCTGGACCCCAAGCCGTAGTATCACAACCATGTCGTACCTACATGATCAATCATCAAAGATTATTAGCTGAATAAGATTTGAACCACAAACCCCTGGAACGCAAGCCGTGATATCACAACCATGTCGTACCTACATGAATAATCATCAAAGATTACTAGCTGAATAAGATTTGAACCACATACCCCTGGAACCCAAGCCGTGATATCACAACCATGTCGTACCTACATGAATAATCATCAAAGATTACTAGCTGAATAAGATTTGAACCACAAACCCCTGGAACGCAAGCCGTGATATCACAACCATGTCGTACCTACATGAATAATCATCAAAGATTACTAGCTGAATAAGATTTGAACCACAAACCCCTGGAACCCAAGCCGTGATATCACAACCATGTCGTACCTACATGATCAATCATCAAAGATTATTAGCTGAATAAGATTTGAACCACATACCCCTGTAACGCAAGCCGTGATATCACAACCATGTAGTACCTACATGAATAATCATCAAAGATTATTAGCTGAATAAGATTTGAACCACAAACCCCTGGAACCCAAGCCGTGATATCACAACCATGTCGTACCTACATGAATAATCATCAAAGATTACTAGCTGAATAAGATTTGAACCACATACCCCTGGAACCCAAGCCGTGATATCACAACCATGTCGTACCTACATGAATAATCATCAAAGATTATTAGATGAATAAGATTTGAACCACATACACCTAGGCCCCGTTGCATTAATGTTGATATTATAGTAAATGTGCCTTCCAATGGTATCTTTCATGGAATGCTTGAATCTGATTGGCTGTTGAGCCTTGTTACCATGGTAGTTACCATTGAATGGCAAAGATACCATAATGGTAACTTTTATGCAACAAGACCCTGTCTGGATATATTTCCAATTAATGGTATCATGGAAGAGGACCAGAGCCCTCCAGTAACAGAGATCAAATGAAATAAATCATTGCATAATCCAGTATACACTTTGCACCCTTATTGTGACATCATTCCAGCTCATTTATCCAGAAATAACAGTATACTCTAAACCCAGTACTACTCATCTTGTTTCTCATCTTTTATAAGCAATTACAAACCTCAGTTTTGGCAAACACTGCAGTTTTCCTTGGATATTACTGCTAGTTTAATCCTTATCCTTTCCTGGAGGCCGTTTCATAAAGCTGTTCGTAAGTTAAGAGCGACTTTAAGAACGACTGGTGATCCTTTCTTACGCGCTAAACCATCACCTATGGTGTATACATGTACCATTTACCAAAAGAAAGAATCACCAGTCGTTCTTAAAGTCGTTCTTATCTTACGAACAGCTTTATGAAACACCCACCTGGGTTCTGTTCCTTGTTCAATTAACTATTTCTCACTCTTAGCATAAATTTTATTTTGGCATACATTGAGAAACACTTGAATTATTCAAAGAAATTTGACTGCATGGCTACCTCATCCAAAGAGTCACAAAATATTGCAGATATCATCAAACTGAATGTGTGTTTTCTGTAGGAAAAGTTGAAAAATCAATGACATCAATGATCAGCTATTTTTACCATTTCTTTATTTTCAGAAAATAAAGGCTGTAAGGAGGTATTT
Organism: Lytechinus variegatus; assembly: GCF_018143015.1. Classification (NCBI taxonomy): domain Eukaryota; kingdom Metazoa; phylum Echinodermata; class Echinoidea; order Temnopleuroida; family Toxopneustidae; genus Lytechinus; species Lytechinus variegatus. The sequence continues at coordinate 81,548,900 of NC_054741.1, forward strand.
TTTGCCCTTTTTATCATCTTTCTATTCAAATTCCCTTTGGGAAGGATGTAGCAAAGTTCTAAAGCATATGAAATAATATTCTGATGTTTAAATGCATGTGTTCGGTAATAAAACAACTCACTATACCAATTAAAAAGCACCCTTACCAGAGTTGAGGCAATGTCTTCCTGGCCGCTCTCTAAAGCTACCCAAAGGGGTGGGTTTCCATTCTCATCAGGGGTGTTCATGTTTGCCCCTCTCACACATAGAGCATCAACCACTACTGGTAGATGCCTCTTGATTGCCAGCTGAAGAGGGTTTTCACCATCTCTCGTCCTATAAGAGGTCAAAGGTCAAAGGCAAAGGGTTATTATATCACAGGAAGTGGCATTGATCTAGTCGGGTGTTTCATGAAGTAGATGGAGACAATGTTTTATGAAGGGAATCATTCTTTATGTTGATTAACTTAGGTGTTGAATTAATCAGTAAAGATTATGAAAATCAATCTATTGGCATTTTACTTAAGATTCTGCTATATTCATTGCAACTGTAATACTTGTATTTTTGAAAGCATTACATAAAAAACTCTGGTAATTTTGCACACATAACATACAAAGGCCCATATTCTGAACTCAGGTTTAAATTAAACCCTGGTTTAAAGTTTAGGTTTAACTATGGAGAGCCAATTGGAACACAAATCTGTATTAGTACATGTTCAATTTATTAACTCTTTAAAAACATTCAAATCATTTATATCTGTCTCAGAATGATAGATGAAATATTATTTCATTATGAAAGCAAAGGAAAACAAAACATCAAATATGAGAAATATACAATATAAGCAGATTCTTTTTTAGTTTTTGGCTTCCCATAATTTTAGCACAGAGTTATACCATGGTCTGACTTAAGAATGCAGGCCATTGAGTAAAAAGTACTACTAACTTGATATTGATATCGGCCTGGTGCTCAAGGAGAAATAAAGCACTGGATGTATCCTGCTTCTGAATGGCAAGATGAAGCAACGTTAGACCTTCTCCAGTAGTGTAATTGATGTTGGCTCCAGCATGTAAAAGCTGGGCTGCAAAGCTGTGCAGTCCAGTCCACAGGGCCAGGCCAAGAACAGTCTGATCGTTGGAATCGCGAAGATTGAAGTCTGGAATGATCTGGATACCGTCTCGAGATTGAAGGGCTTGGGCTTTGAACGGGAAAAAACAGAAATGATTATTCCTCTCAAGAAAGGCAGCCACTAGAAATCTGAGACTGGGTACTACCTGTGTAGTGCATCAATGTCTCAATGTACAGAAGAAATACAAAAAGTACAAGTATATAGAAAGTGTAGACAGAAGTTGAAAACACATGAACATGATATTCAGAGGATTCATTTATTGAGGTTGTTTTTTTTAGAGATGTTGGGTGATTCATGAGCATTAGGATCAGGACAATGTTTCATTCATGAAATTGATGTAAACAAAGATGAACTGATAATGATCGGCTGTTTGTACTGGAAGTACCCCTCATAACACATCTGGGCACTTGGAAGGAAATTTCTACTATTGATAGTTGATATCGCTGATTATTATCTACATAGTGTTATAGTGATACATCAAAAATGCGTACCTCAGTCTGCAACAATTGGCCTGTTCAATACGAGAGAGTATTGAACAAAGAATCGAAATCCAACAAATATCCCATTCTGTACAAAACTTGCTGTTCAATATGGTAACGTATTAAACGGTCTAATGTGCATTTCCAAAAATTACAACACGTACACAACAATCAATGCAATTTGATGTGCAGCATAGAGCACAGCATACTTAATGACGTTATAAATAACTAGATGTTTGTCACATTTCTATGATCTATTTGATTTTATGAAGTGAGGCTGTATTAATTGCAGTGACACGACTTGCTAAATTATTATTTTTTTCTGGGGAGGGAGTGGGGTAGATTTAAAGACAATTATATTGAATGGCTTTATACCAGAAATATTCTACTTGATGGGCCCAGGATACTGCGCTCATCTTCAATAACTCAAAAATCTTGGAATATCTATGGTATTTCATTCTGAACCATCCAATATAAGTATCAGCAATATGTGACAAGAATTGTGTACAACAGTCTTTATCAGCATTTAATGTATTAAGGAGAAAGTCTGAGAGAGTATGTTTAGAGAGAGTATTTGTACTGAATATAAGTGAGAGCTTACTTCTATGTTCCATGAAGACACCAACTACTTCTGCATGCCTGTTTGCCACTGCCATGTGAAGTGGGGTCTGTTTGCAGGCCACGAGTAGACTACTATCTCCTCCATTTCCTCCTCCATCCCCTCCTCCTGTTTCTCTTCCAAAACCACCATCACCCCTTCCAAAGGATCCCTCATCCGTGAATGGGTTGGAACCTGCAGAGGACACGGTTTCTGATGGGGTAGAGCCAAACCCCATGGAATTGAACTGGGAGGTAAGGTCACTACCGGTATCTCTAGTCTGGGTGTTGGGGTTGGCCCCCTTCTGGAGGAGGAGATCAGAGAGCCGGGCGAGGCCAAAGCTGGCAGCAGCATGCAAGGGCGTCTCTCCCTGTTCAAGAGATGGACATATATTTTTACATAAATACCCCAAAAATATAAAGACAGCCATTAGAAAAAATAATCCCTGAAAATTAATAACCACAGTACCACACATGATGATACCAAATACAAAAATATATTAAAAAAACACAGTTAAGCCAAAGTCACTTTGGCGATAAGTGTTATACGCATTGAGAGACATGGGTAAAAAAAAATAATATGCTATATTGCATGCCATATCCCTGTCTTTCATTCCGAAATTAGTTTTTATTTTTTGTGGATGTTTGTTGAATTCAATTTGGGTCTGTGTCTTACAAAGTCTGCAGAACTTTTCATTAAACAAATAGTCAGTGATTTTTCCCTATTTGTTATAAGTAACTAAAAAAATCTTTGCATCTGGGGCCCATTTCATGAAGGACTTACAACTGTTGTAACTTTGACACTATGGTAACTACCATGGTAATCTTGATTGTGATTGGCTGCTGAGCCCCGTTTCCATGGTAGTTGCCATAATGGCAAAGTTATAACAGTTGTAAGTCCTTTATGAAATGGGCCTTTGATTTGCTCAGAGCAAAGATGCATTATGGTCACTACCCAATTCATTTTGGATACCATTCTGCAAGTGGTTACCAGTATCCTTTCAATAGTTCTGATGCAGACTGTACTTTTCATATTTCGATGTACTGCTTTAATGACAAGAAAGATAAAGCGTATTAAATTTCTTACTAACCTTGAAATTGGCAAGATTTGGCGAAGCACCATGTGTAGCTAAGAAAAGAGCTCCTTCTTCATTCCCTGACCTGGCTGCTCTATGCATCAGAGTATCACCTGAAATCACACATATTACATTCTAATTATATCAGAACAAGTAATAAAACCTGAATAGGGCATTTTGGAAGCAAGATAGAAATGGATTGAGGAAGGAGGATGCACTGATTGAAGTAAAGTGGAAGGAAAGGTAAGGGTGATTTCTATGAGAAACAAGGTGAATCCAACCCACGTAGTCTGGGACTATACCAAATTTAAAACATGGATGAATGACTGACACTGTGTCTGTCCAATTGATTAATCAACACAAAAATACATCAAAATAGCTCAGCTAGGGATCAGCTGAGTAGCTACTGATTAAACATTCATACACTCCTTCCTGCAAAATTTATTATTTCTTATTTTCCCTCTTTCGTAAATTATTGGTCCATAATATCCATATTCCAGCTGATCAAAACCTATTGCAAGACTGTATGTAAATGAAATAAAAATATACTCATGTACTTGATCATATCTGATAACCATCATAATGTGAATTAGGAGTTAAGGCTTCAAAATCATCTTGAAAATTAAAAATCTTGGTTTACAGACCCTCAAATGACCTATCAACTTGGCCTTGTCACTTGAAGTTACACCCACCCATTTGCTGATTCTTGGTATATTTTCAAAATGATCTTTAAAAATCAAAATCATAACTTTGATTAAGTCCTTCAATTTTTGATAAACCCTCTCCTAATGATCTTGGCAGGTAGACTGTCATAACTATAGCTAGAATTAGTGGCATTAGCATCAGTGGCCAACAAAGGGAATAATCATTACAATTACTCAAAAGGTCAAATTTTAAAGGTCTTACCTGTTTGTGGGTTGATTGCATCAGGACTACATCCTCTCCTAATGAGCTTGGCAGCTAGACTGTCATCATTGTAGCTGGTATTAGTGGCAGTATTATCCAGAGCCCACCAGAGGGCAGAATCACCATCATTGTTCAATAGATCAAAATTGATCCTGGAAAAGAGACAAAGAAAGAAAGATAGAAAGAAAGAAAGAAAAAGAGAGAGAGAGAGAGAATATATCAAGTGTATCCTTGTCATTCTTCAAAACTAGAATAGGTGCCCGTTTCAATAGTGACAATGACATTCCTGCCTTGTACCACTAGCTTTATATCTCTGCTGTTGATCATTCAAGTAAACAGCTTGCATGTCATACACACAAAAAATGCAATCAAATTTATTTGTGCAAGTTTTAATCTTCATGGATTTATCATGAAATCTGGTGAGTGAGGGACATAATTAGACACCCATTGCTATAAACATGGTCTTATTAATGGAAATTTATATTGTTCAAAATGAGCTGGATCCAGATACTTTTACAAGTTATAATAATTCAAAAACTTTAACCTTTTCAATGTTGATACCCTCAACATGGTCAAAGTTCATTGAGACTTAATGACCTTTGAACTTGGTCATGTGACCCGAAACTCCTGCAAGATGATTGTCAATACCTGATTACCATTATGGACACATTTTAGGAAATAGGTACCTATAGTCTTGCTCTGCTTTGCAGGGGAGACAAAAATTATTTAAATATAGCACAAAATTTCCAATAAAATGTATGGTCTTAAAACCTACAAAGAGAAATGCACAGTATAAATAGTATTGAGTTATGGTGAAATGTCACAATTTGTACCCTAAATTCATGGAAAGACCCACTTATGTGGCTGATATATTTTTCAAACACAGAAGTCTTGTTGTTGTTGTATATATTTCTATTGGAAGAAGTAAGAATGTTAATGTATCCTTGTACTAAATTCTATTTATGTGTTCACTGAAAGTATCAATAAAAATATCATAGATATATAAAAAAAACTTAATTTATCAACTGGAGTCATTCGATAAAACCCACATAGATATACTTACGATTTGTGGCTGAGGAGTTTATCAAACACAGCAGTGTTTCCGCTTCCGATCGCAATGTGAATGGGTGTGCTGAAAATCAAATGTAATGTTAACAATATCAGTTACGGAAATTCTCAATCTAAATATATAATTTCATTTTCCATAATCATAACATCTGGACTTCAATAAGGCAAGTATCAAGTATGAAATTCATCTTTACCATCGTCATCATCATCACCATCATCAATGCTGCCATTACCATCAGCATAACTAAGCATGGTAAAATAAAATTCAATTATAAAAAATGTCCATACAGCAGTGTAGAATACATTGCACAGTACTATCATTCCAATAATTTTTTAGGTGTTCAAATGATTGGTGGCCAAGATCTCAAAGTGGGTGGGGGGGTGATTCACCTCCCCCCCCCCCATTCCTGACCAGTGAACAACTGAAAAAAAACCCTGTCTATTTTGAACCTACTTACTTTCCCTTGCTATCCTGTGCATTGGGGTTGGCTCCACCCTGTATGATCTGTTCTGCTACCCTAACCATACCTTCTAGCTGGGCTGGGTCAGTTACAATGGGGTTAAAACCAGACACCATGTGAAGGGGGGTTTCTCTGTCACCCTGGGTAGCAGCATTTACATTGGCCTTAGACTTGATCAGGAAGTTGGCAGAAAATTCATCCACTAAAAGAAATAAAGAGCAATATAACACCCCAGATCATCAAGTTTAAGTTATTATTGCTGTAGACAGGAAGGTTATTCTCTTCATACCACTAATATTAATACTTATACTACTACTACTACTTCTACTTCTACTAATACTACTTCTAATAATAATGTGATTTGTAGGGGACCTTATGATTCTAAACTTACATGTTGATGATGCATATGTATAACAAATAGGCAAATATGAGAACAAAATCTGAATTGCTATATAGATTTGAATATTGTAAATTCAAACACACTTAACGTGCTTGTCTATTTATCATGTAAGGAGAAGGGTCAAGTACTGTTTTATCCTAGCCACACAAGTGCATGCAAGCTAATGCTAGAAATTTCCCAAACACTATCTAAAATTGTAATAAACTCACCTCTTTTGATTGCTTTGTGCAGCAGACAATGACCCTGACGATCTGCCCTATCTATGTCCACTTTGTGCTTGACCAGTTCACTGGCAATACTCTCTTGCTTGGAAGACAAGGCCAAGTCCAGTGGAAGATCACCTCTGTCATCAACCTCATTTAGTTTCCCTGGTAACTGGATTAACAACAATACACACACTTCAGGGGCAGCGGAAGCAATTTTTTGCATGGTCAGCCCCCCCCCACTTTGAAAACCGTTCTGCGGCCCCTGCACTTCACAATTTTTAGAATTAAAGTGTTCTTAGAATCATGTTTAGACACAATAGAATCATTATTCTCTAGACTCGATTTGGTATCAGTGTGGATAGGGTAACCATCAGGGTTTTCATTGAAGAAAAGACTCACATAATCCATTTTTGCTGGCACTTGAGAGAAATAAATGTTAAAAGGAGATAGCAATAAAGCTATATCTTACTCTAGGGCATGTTTACTGACAACCTGGTAAAAAGGACCCCTTACCGAGTGTTTAAGTGTTTCTTGTTCAGAATGTTACATTATACATAAGTTATTACGAGAGTAACTAAATCTGAATATTAGACTTGATGATTTCCCCAATCAGTAATTAAACAAAATGATTTAACATGAGGAAATGGGTTGGCCATGAAGATATTCTAGAAATTGTGTATCTAAAATGGAAAAAATTAGTACTGAAAATGTCCAGATATCACATACTGTACATACTAGAGTTAATGAAAAATAAAAATAAATGAAGCTACTGTCTATGATCTAAGTGTGTCCAAATAATTACTATACTGAATTCACTACTATATAGTAAGGTAGTTGGCAACCACACTCGCACGCAAACATTCCGACAGTTCATCCCTGTAACTGGGGATTTAGGCCTAGATGATGGCTGAAAATACAAGTTGATTTGTTTGCTCTTAGTTTTAGTCAATGGACTGGTTGATGGCATAGCATGATTAGACTAAGAGGAAGTGGGTTTAGACCATGGTAAAAATTAATAAATATCATTCTGGGGGTACCTCCTTAGCTCATCAGCCAAAATCTGCTTTATTATATTAGAATTTCCATCGGCACTTACACAGGGCTTCTACAATTTAGTGATTGGTATTCTTACCTGTGCATCATATTCTACAAGGTACAGAAATACAATATCCTCTCTCCTATTCCTGATAGCTGTATGAAGAGGGAATGGGGCCTTGGTCTTGAACATCTTGTACAGAAGAGGAGCAGCCATGTTGCCAAAGTCCTCACTCGTGAAATCATTCTGGAAAAGAATTGTAGAACATTAATACACAATACGAAAACAGGTCACCAAGAGTTTAATTCCAAAATTCCCAATCTTAGCGACAACCTGTCTCAAGTAGCCACTACTTTTGTCTCCGAAAAGAAAGGAATGTGTAGTTTAGAATCTGTATATAAAGGCCACCCTGTCAGCAGTTACCACTACTTCTCTATCCCTTAGGCGGCTTTAATAAACAGGTTTGATGACAATGGACTGTGCAATCAAACTGTATAAAACCCAAATTGGCATGACTATTCTGCGCATTTCAATTACAACAGAGCTTACCCAGTGACTTGAGATGAGTTCAGAGCAGTAGCCTTTGAGTTGCATGGCACCGATGTCCTCAGCAACCTGGTAGTAACGGATGCAGTTCCGCACATTGACAGAAGACATCAGGGTCTTCTCACATCTATAGAGGAAAATAACATCTTTGAATTTTACTGTATTTTTGTGGGTGTTGGGATGGAGTAGGAGGGCTGAAAATGATGGGATCTTTCTAAATCCTGGTATCTTCTTGAAGATAACATTGTGATCAGTCTTTCTGAAGCGAAGAAGTATTTTTCCCACTGTTAGGCTCTTCCATTAATAATGAAGAGCTTAAATAGGATACCAACTTTAGGGGTGGTTTCATGACTCCTTCCATTTGTATTGAGTTCCTATCTTTATATCCAGGCTTTCAATTTGCAATGCAATATTGGTGATACAAAAGAGAATAAAAATAAGATGCCAATGACTTGCATCACAGAAGTTGTATTGCAAATGGGAGATTCAATGGAAGATTCATATTGACCAAAAAGTTTAATTCTGTTTGAGGTGACAAACATTCCATTTTTAGAGCATGATCATTCAATGGAAGTGAGATATACCATTTGAGAGTTATCACCTCCTTTTTCAGAATTGATGATTATAATAATCCAAAACTCATTTATATCAATTCTGTAATGGTTTTGAGGGAACTAGGGGCCAATGCAGAACGACTCATGGAGGCGTAATGTTCTTTTAATTGGTTGATAAGGAAGTTGTGATCGATTGTAGTTTGATTACAAATCTTATTACAACAAGTCCTATATAGGAGCCTGGATCATGAAACTGACCTGTCTTGCAATGGTTCTAAATGGAACCTACTGGCTGCTCTAAGAAGATCTAAAACAAACGTATCATCTTGTCTCAATGTGATCACATCAGTGTAAACCCACTTCAGCAAGTCCATACCAACCTCATGACCAATATCTGAAAAGAGAATTGGTAACATACAAAGTATAGGAAGATTACAGGAGATGGGAAGAGAGAGGGAGAGAGAGAGGGGGGGGGGAGAAAAAAATAACAAATAATGTTCATTGATATTATTTCTTTATTTGTGACAATAAACTGTATAACTGAGGTAAGCATATAACCAATAATAATAAATGGACTATATAAAACATGAAAATAGACAAAGTGTACAGTGTAGATTTACAAATTAGTGGGGTCTCAAATGAACCAAGTCTATTGGCTGTATGGACAAATGACAGGTTTTTAATACATGTTACAAACCGAAAAAAATGTGCTATGGTAATTTCTCACCTTAGGCTTTACCATGCGATAAAAGTTGTAAAATTTCAAGATTATGAATTTTGATATCATCCAAATGTGACACCTATTAGTAATGTACATACATCCTTTAAAGGAAGGAATTAGGAAAAGGAAAGTACAAGAGCTTTCCTGTCATGCCTATTGTATGAACCACAACGGTCATGATGACATGAATCGTACCCTTGCAATTTTCCCATACTTGATTAACTAATGACACTCGCCATACTTTGGGATTGGCTTTTAAGTTAAACTTTAAGAAATGGTCACATGGTCCTAGCAGCATATTGACATTGTTAATGATGACTAACTATAAAGTATAAACTTCATTTAATATTGGGTTTTCAAAGGCCTCCACATCTACCTGTCTGTAAATAAAATGCACTAAATGATATTTTTATGAATTAAGAAATACCAATTTGTGTATCTCATAACATACGACACCAATGTTCCTTATTACGAGAGGCCTGGTGGGTCAAGTAACTTACGTTTCCCTGCAGCACCACTGCAAGTGAAAATATTAAGAATTATTTTTTTAAAACTACAATTCCCAAGTGAAGAGAAAATTGAGGATTTTCCAGTAATGTACAAGCTGTGCGATCCCAGGAAAATTGATGCATTCCCAAATAGAAACATTGATTAATTTATGGTGTTAAGTATTCTTTGGTTATCCGATCTCTCAGGATTATACATGTAGCATGTGAATGAAATCACAATTAAGATGCAACCGACATGCATGTTTGAACTGCACTAAAATAAAAACTAATAAGAGTACAGAATACATGCATTCACTGTATACTGTATCTCTGATAAAGATGATGTTTTTGTTGAAAACAAGTGTCTATTGGAAAATATGAAAATACATACCGTACTCAAAGCCCTTCCAAATATAATGGATTAAAGTTTAGAACAAGGCAGAATAATGCATATACAGACAAAAAGGTTGTTAAACACTTGCCTTAAGATTTTCAATAGACCAAAAATATTTTGCAAAGAAAGAAATGCAATGTACATATATACCTGTAAAATCAATACTGTGTACTTCAGCCAAATTGGGTACTCCCCAGTGGTCACTTCGGGCTGCAAGGACAAACTTGTGAGCTTTGACCTCTTGACCTGCTAACCGGACAACCAGGTCACTATTTAAAATAATGTTCATAGATTCATAAATGTAACATAGCATGTATAGAAAATTTCAATGAACATGTCTAAAGGGACTATGAATATTTCAATGTTATAGCAGGTATCTAAAAGAAATAACATGTCTGTACATGTATACTGCTGGGACCACTTCTGCAGTGTACATGTAGTAAGTACTCTGCAACAGTGCAAATGAATTTGAAATTATCAATTCATACAAACAAAACTTAGTTCAGAGATGAGTCATGAAGTATATTTATAACTTGTTTTTTATAACGTTTAAGAAATGGCAGGAACAGCATTAAAAAATCATGTCACTGTATTGTGGACTCTATACAAAGAATATGATCAGCATTCATCAAAATTGATTAAAAATTGACAAGTATGTATTGTGGAGCAAATACAAAAACTACATTTTCAATACCTGTATAGCTCCTTATCAAACAGGTCAGCAACAGTGAGCAGGAGTCTTGACACAAAATTGCCTTCTTCCCCTTTCCCTCGACCGCTGTTAGCTGCAGTGGCAACATTGTACTTCTGTTCTACCTCTGCCAGACGATTCTGCAGCTTCACATACTCCTGTCGCAACAGGTCCAGATGACGCTGCAGCTTCTCCGCTTCTGCAAGAATGGTCAACAACATGACAGCAGATTTTTCGAATGAGTCAGTATTGGAGAGGGAATTCAAATCCTGGAATTAATTCTTAACAGGGATCTTCAGATCTAGAGACTACAGATTCCAACAAGTCTAAGATCACATCACTGACGGTATAACTAAATCAATCCGATTTTGGGTGAGTATTGAAGATAACTCCTTGTTATAATCTGCTAGGAAAGCAAGTGGATCATGGAATGGATAGGATCACCCTCTCCGTGGACCGCGACGGATCATAGGAACCAGTAAATATGTATCAATTTCAGCTTGAATCCTTGTCATCCATGTAATTGACTGTCCAATAACTAGACCATAGCGCCTTTAGACATCATAACGCATTATATTGAAATAGGGCACTGAGACAAAAAAAATTCCTGGTTCCAATATGAGTAGTTTAATACACCAGAAATAACCAATCTAGTCTGTTGCAAAAAAAATATGTTATTCGCCAAAAGCATAAATTGTTATGACAAGCAGTGCTAATTAACGTAAGCAACACTGTCCTAAAAATGCTTTATGACTAAAATATGCAATGCTTTAGATTTAGATAATTGTGAGAGGAACAATTAGATTAAACTGATTTAGCTGATTTAGAAATGTTTTTATCCCACATGGAGATGATGATTAGGAACACACCAAGAGCTGACAGGTGGGATTATCACATCACAATGGGGATTATCCTCTATGAGGGGATCGGAGAGGGATGAAGGGCCCATGGATATTGTGGAGGGGTCCTGAGGGGAAATTGATGAGTTTCAACAATAATTTGAAGGGGGTGATATATGGGGGGGGGGGGTGAAATTGAGTTCAAAGTGCTCATAAACTCTTAAAATGACTGGAATCCCCCAAGAACAAAACTATACTTATGTGCACTTGCACATTCTTGCCTTTTAAAATTCCTTAGCATATTTTTATCAATTTAATTCCTTTCAAATTTGTTTTCCATCTTTACAAATTACCATAAATAGTAAATACATTATTACTGACATAATAGTTAATACACATAAATATGAAAATGGGGGATACCCTTAATTAGGAGGTGGCTTGTACACAGGGACTCAACATACATGAAATTAATAATGACATTATAAAACAAATCATACATAAAGAAAATCCTCTACAACCATGCAAACGCAAAAACACACACACACGCACACATACATATGAGAAAACTGAAAGAGAGAGAGGTAGGGAGAGACAGCATAAAAAGAAGTACCGGTAGTAAGAATGAATCATAAGGAAATGAATTGAAATTGTGAAAAGAAAATAAGGGAAATTTCCAGTACATGAAGGGAAGAGGATGATAAGATAAAGAGATAATGGGATTATAATATTGTATAAAGCTGCTTAACATCCAGTAATTTTAGAAAAATAAAATCTTTTGAGTTTGAATTTGGAAAGAGTTGAACTTTGTCGATTACTTTGAACAAGATTATTCTACAATTTGATTGTAGATCTACCCTAAATGAATTTGAAAAAAACATGGAATAGGTCCAGATGAAACCTAAAATGATGAAATGATTTACGTTTAAAAGTGTTGTAATTATGTATGATTGAGAGTAAAAATATTTTCAACAAATGTTTTTTGGTAATGAAATACATAAAATCTATTTTTTTTAGATTTAAAAAATTGGTAAAAAGTTGTATTTTGCTCTATTCCATGGCTTATTTTTATCGAGCAATTAGTTATGAGTGACTACTTTTGCCACATTGTATGTTAGGCGAGTCAATTTCTTTTTCAATTCTGACATTCTTTTTTCTTTCTTTTATTGTTTTTCTATTATGATATAGTATTTTATTTCAATCATTAAAGAATGAGAGAAAAATACCAATGAAACATGTCATCAGCAAAGCTGTAGCCTTGTAGGGGGAGTACTTCCCGATGTTCTCCAAAACAATAAAGGTTGTTGATCTCAGTGAAATTAAAAAGAGAACTAAAAAACTAATTGACGAACAAACATTTCGACAATCCTCAAGTCCCTATAAAGTGTTATTCTCAGTGTACCAAACATCATCGATCGATATAAATGATTAGTGATAACCAGGGAAGTAGCCACTTACAACAAGTTTCTAGACAGGAATAACCGTTGTTTCTGGAGATTTGTTTAAAACCTTCTGACATTTTACTATCATCCCCATTGGAGGCTTGGAGCCAACGTAATTCAGCAGAACAACCAATGTACAGAGACATTTTGGTCTTCTTTCTTACATTTATAGTTAGGCCTAACGTTAAACTCTGTTTTTTTTTTTAGATCATTGTACTGAGTCGGTTAGAGCACCTGTTTTGAATAAGATTGTATATCGTGGGGTCCCACGTAATGACGTACGCTGAAGCCAAAACACATCAAAATTTGATGCTCTAGCATTGTATACTACTACTTGCAAGCCTGAAATTCAGGGTAGGTTTGAATGCAGTTGGTTGGAAAACACTGTGCATCAGAGAGGATGCAAACATGTTAGTCCCGTGTAAGAGAGTCATAACCTAGATCTACACTACAGTATGACATGCACCTGATGACATGTGCATCAACACTATTCATAAAAAAGGGTGTGCATGCATGGTGTTTATCCGGCCAGTGTACTGCACTTGCCGGTCCCGTTGAGTATCAGAACTAAAAAAGCAGGTCAAATCAATCTTACATTTTATTCAAGTTCAATTGACATAATATAATCAATGCCTGGTAACTATTGTGAGCATTATTTCATATGGAAAAACAAGACAAAGTTTTGCTTGGAATAGTACCACACTTAGTAGATCTAAAAAAAGATCTAATGTTAGATCTACATAACAAGTACAAGCTATTTCAAGTTGGATCTACTAGTACTACAGCACGGGGACGGGACAACTCGGACCACGGGACATCTCGGACCGCGGGCCGAGTTGTCCCACCCAGTACGAGATTTTTTTTTCCACAAGTTTGCGTCTATTTTTCCGTCATTTCGAAATTTCTTGTAAAGATTTTTTAGAGATATGGTCTGATGGTAATGTTCTTCACATTTTATTACTTTTTTTTCGCTGAAATAAAAAAAAAGTGTAATTTTAGGCGTTTTTCGACAGCTCGCGATTCCCATAGGCGAGCGTGTATTAACTGTGTCGGTGCTCGGCTCGGCCCCGCTCAATAACTGACTTGATTTTGTGATCATTTCTCCTCAAAGTACCACTTTTATCGCAGAAGATGGACTTTGTTGTATTCCATTACCTCCATTTTCTCATCACAAGGATAAAATTTGGTGTATTTGCACGATTTTGTTCAAGTTTTTCACCTTTTTCTCTCTGGTCGCAAGAAGCGAACAACCGATGAACGGTCCGCTGCTCTTCATCGTAATTCTCCGTAGCTCGGCCGCCTAAACTGGCGGGGTGGGATTTAGCCCGAATCCACAATGGAAGTGGGCGTGCAGTCAAGAGCTGAGCTTGACTGAGTGAGAGAGAGTGAACTAGAGTTTGAAGCTTGGCAGTGTCGTATAGGCTCTGCCTTTTTTTTGTAAATATATATTTTTCAATTTTTTCTATATTGATTTTCCCTGGTTTCGAGCTCTAAGATTGTAATGATATAATTATGCTTCAATTTCTTTGACTGAGTGTGACTGTGGTGTGGATGTTTGAGTTGCTCAAAAATAAGTTACGTGGGTGGGGGCTCGGGGCGATTTCACTCATGCCCCCGAAATGAGAAAAAAATATATTTGGGGTGTAGCTGTGTGGGCATGCCATGCTGAGGCTAGCCATCAATAATTTTTTTTTTTTTTTGGAGAGGGGGGGGGGCTTAATTTTTCACTTTAAATTGATAATTTTTAGGCCTTTTTTTTCCATTTTATTTTTAATATTGAATTTCCGTGGTGTAGAGTTGAGTTTTAAGTTGCAATAATCAATATGCTTTAATTTCTTTGACTTTGAATGTGACTGTGGTGTGGATGTTTGAGTCGAACAAAAAATACTTTTACGTGGGTGGGGGCTCGGGGCGATTTCACTCCTGCCCCCTAAATGCGAAAAATATTCGGGATGTAGCTGTGTGGGCATGCCGGGCTGAGGGTAGCCCTCAATAAAAAAATGTTGGTTTTTTTTTTTTTTGGGGGGGGCTTAATTTTTCACTTTAAATTTATTATTTTTTAGGCCTATTTTTTGTACATTTTATTTTTCATATTGAGTTTCCCTGGTGTAGAGTTGAGTTTTAAGTTGCAATAATTAATATGCTTCAGTTTCTTTGATTTTGAGTGTGACTGTGGTGTGGATGTTTGAGCCGAACAAAAAATACGTGGATGGGGGCTCCGAGCATTTTCACTCCTGCCCCCGAAATGTGAAAATGTTCTAGGTGTATCTGTGTGGGCATGCCAATTTCACTTTTAATTTTATATTGAGTTTCCTTTGTGTAGAGAGCAGAGTTTTGGATATGGGGTAAAAGGGACGACGATTTGAGGGATGGCGATGATAGCATACCGGCGATAACGAGGGGTGGGCCTTGATGAGAGGGACGAGGAGGTGAGAGATGGTGATAAGAGGGATGAGGATCTTTGATGACTCTTGATGAGGGGGGGGGGGATGATGAGAGGGACAAAGGGAAAGAGATGGAGATGAGGATAGGCGATGATAAGAGGTGGGCCTTGATGATGAGAGGGAAGAGGAGGTGCATGAGGGATTTGAATAAGAGAGATGATGATGATGACTCTTGATAAGAGGGGTGCACGAGATGGTGAGAAGGACGAGGATGTGAGGGATGATTATTGACGACTCTTCTCCTGTTTTTAAAACCCAGACAAGAATGACTTGTTGTTACCCCCCCCCCTCCTTGTACCTGTCATTTCTTTGTATTTTCCCTCTTTTTCTTTGTTTTTTTTCTATTGATCGATGTTTCATTGTTGAGTATTGTCTTTTTTTATTCCAGTAATAGAATATAAATTTAATTGAAATGAGAGTGATGAACATAATGAGAAAGGGAGACAATAATAAGATAAGAATGGAGATAAAATATGATTTGAAAATATTACAATTTACAGAATATAACATATTATTTTCTATTTATTCAAAGTTCATAATTCATTTTTATTCAGGTTTGCATTTTAAATTCAAACAAGTTAATTAGGTGATGCATTTTGGAACAATACTAAATTAAATACATTTTACTTGAATAAACAATAATTGGTAAAACTTATTTAATTTGGTATTCTTTCCTCCTGTAAAAATTAAAACTAAATAATATGGACATAAGTTCTAGTGGCGAATCGAGGGAGGGGGCACATTCGCCCCCCTTAAAAAGTACTGAAAAGGCAACTTACAACTTTTTTTTTGCTTGTCAAATTTTTCCTGAGAAAAAATTACTGTGATTTGGCAGTAAAGACCTTTTGTCAAAAATTCCTAGACAAAATGCCCCCGGCCCTGTAGGGAAATTTTGGATCCGGCCCTGATTATATTTCAAATGGGAATAAGACTGAGTGGCCTAAAACTTGATTAAAAAATATTCTAAGCTGTAGGGCAAGGCTTCAGTCTCCAAGCTCACGACTGTACAAGTATGTCCACTTCCATTGGCAATTGTGGCTGAATTCCATCCCGGCAGCCTGACATCCACCCTTGAGACCAAGAAATGAAATTAAAGAAAGTAAATCAGTTTTATTTTAAATCCTGTAAAAAATACAAATAATTAATTTAATTAAAAATCAAGCCCCCAAATAAAACACTTTTTTTAATTGATGGCTACCCTCAGCCTGACATGCCCACACAGCTACATCCCGAATATTTTTCGCATTTAGGGGGCAGGAGTGAAATCGCCCCGAGCCCCCACCCACGTAAAAGTATTTTTTGTTCGACTCAAACATCCACACCACAGTCACATTCAAAGTCAAAGAAATTAAAGCATATTGATTATTGCAACTTAAAACTCAACTCTACACCACGGAAATTCAATATTAAAAATAAAATGGAAAAAAAGGCCTAAAAATGATCAATTTAAAGTGAAAAATTAAGCCCCCCCCCTCTCCAAAAAAAAAAATTATTGATGGCTAGCCTCAGCCCGGCATGCCCACACAGCTACACCCCGAATATATTTTTTTCGCATTTCGGGGGCAAGAGTGAAATCGCCCCGAGCCCCCACCCACGTAAAAATATTTTTGAGCAACTCAAACATCCACACCACAGTCACACTCAGTCAAAGAAATTGAAGCATAATTATATCATTACAATCTTAGAGCTCGAAACCAGGGAAAATCAATATAGAAAAAATTGAAAAATATATATTTACAAAAAAAGGCAGAGCCTATACGACACTGCCAAGCTTCAAACTCGAGTTCACTCTCTCTCACTCAGTCAAGCTCAGCTCTTTGCTGTGCACGCCCACTTCCATTGTGGATTCGGTCTGAATCCCACCCCGCCAGTCTAGGCGGCCGAGCTACGGAGAATTACGATGAAGAGCAGCGGACCGTTCATCGGTTGTTCGCTTCTTGCGACCAGAGAGAAAAAGGTGAAAAACTTGATCAAAATCGTGCAAATACACCAAATTTTATCCTTGTGATGAGAAAATGGAGGTAATGGAATACAACAAAGTCCATCTTCTGCGATAATTAAAAGTGGTACTTTGAGGAGAAATGATCACAAAATCAAGTCAGTTATTGAGCGGGGCCGAGCCGAGCACCGACACAGTTAATACACGCGCGCCTATGGGAATCGCGAGCTGTCGAAAAACGCCTAAAATTACACTTTTTTTTTATTTCAGCGAAAAAAAAGTAATAGAAAGTGAAGAACATTACCATCAGACCATATCTCTAGAAAATCTTTACAAGAAATTTCGAAATTACGGAAAAATAGACGCAAATTTGTGAGAAAAAAATCTCGTACTGGGTGGGACAACTCGGCCCGCGGTCCGAGATGTCCCGTGGTCCGAGTTGTCCCTGATTCCTACAGTACATGTACATGATGTACATAGCCGGCGGTACGGTACCGGTACTAATAGTCTAGATCTTTTCTACTACCATGCCATCCCAGTATTACTAGCACTGCAGATGTAGCAGTACCGGTACGTGGTAGAAATCTGCTGTGTCTATTTTTTGGTAGATCCCACTCATTCAATGAACAAGGTTAATGTACATGATGAAGGCGGGCCTATAAATTGATCCACTCGTCATGCTCGTTATGAATAAGATTCATTGATACTAAACTAAAAATAAATGCATCTGCAACTGCAAAACAGAAATAACGGTTTCTCAACATTTACAATGCCTACCCTCATGCCTAACTCACATTAGAAAAAAAAATAGTCAGAAATAAATACAAGAAACAACAAACAAGAGAAAACACGCCCATACCCTCCGCCATGATCATCCAATCCAAGCATAAATGCAAGAGCTGTAATATACTGTAGGCCTATACCGGAAGTGATAAGCGCGCGCAGCACGGTTGTCGGCGATCCATGCATTCACGTTTAGGCGCGGGGAAATCCCTTAACTTTCGAACTGTATATGGTGTGCAGTGTTGTGCATGGAACTGTTAACTCTTCCGAAATTTACGTTGTCGTTAGGGGTTTATATTTGTCAGACTTGGATAGTTGGATCATTGTGGATTGAAGTAAGTCATTACCGGTCACTATTTTATTTTTTAAATTAAACATCTTAAGACATGCAAGGTATTAATCATTTTTTTCCATCGGCCTTTTGACTGGAGCTGAGTTTGACGCAAAGACAAAGTCACAAAGTAGGGCCCCTTGCCATGGGCGCATGATGAATCAACCAAAAACTTACGCGACATTAACCCAGGGAGCTCCGGCTCGCGAAGCTGGCCTGAGCCCAGGGGCCTGTTGCATGAAATGGTCTTTCGTAGAACCATTCTACGTAAGAACGAAATATCGCTCACCTGTTTCACAAAGCCGATTTGGGCGATACGAAGAATGGTCCTTGGAAAGACACCTCCAGACATGTCCTACGTAGGCATGATCTTCTTTGCACACCGCCCGCCACCGTCGGCATTGAGAGAAAATGCGTTTACGGCAAGCCACACTGACATATCACCTTTAAACATATTTTTAGGGGGTTGATGATGCATTTTGTCTGGGATGGCGCCAAGTTATTTTTTATATGGGGGCTAGTTGTCATCAATTTCACGTCGACAAGACGACCAAAAACGGATGTCATTTTAACTTCTCCGGGGGTAATGCAGGGGGGTAATGTAGGCCCAAATATTTTTTTTAAATATGTCTTCGTTTATTCTTCCTCCGTCCTATCCCCACCCCTTTTCCATTAAAAAAATAAACTTGAACTATCGAAATGGGCGGCACTATCTCTCTGACCCTAATTGAACAACATGAAAGACTTCTTTAAAAGAAATTTTGTAAGGGAAAAATACATGTTTATAACGTTAAGCAAAAAACAACAACAACAAAAAAGATACAAAACTAAAATTTTAAACATCTAAATCATTTATTATTTTTATTTAATTTTCATTATGATTATTATTTTTTGATGAGATTAATTTTAATCAATGAAAATTCTTGGATTTGGGATAACTTGAGATGTGAAACAGTGAAAAAAAAAATCTGCAGTATCAAAATAGCTAATAAGAATTTAAGATACAGATTAGGCCTATATACGAATCCATCACATGAAGATAAGTTCATCAAATAGAATATTATGAAAAGTCCATATGAAGAGGCGCATTTTAAATTGTAGGGTAGGCCCCCTTTCGGCTCCTATGTCATGTTAAAAGAATCACAGTAGTCTCTACTCCTTAACTTTGAAATGTTTAACATATATATATTGTATATTCTTAAACCTTATATTCTTATATAAACTTCCATAAATCAAGTGATCAACTTTAAATATGACCAACGTTTATGATCGTTGTAATTTTTAGCATTTTTTCTGTTAATAGTATTTTCTCCATTACGGATTGCACAACTTCTTCTGTGTTTTAATTATTATTGAAGCACTACTTTATTCACTTGGAAATGTTTGCAGCAATGTTCATATTTTCCTTCTCTTCGGTTACTCATCATGCAACTGAGGTATGTTTATACTCTAATCACTCACATTTGTATTTCTTGCGTTATATCTGACAAATAAAATAAATAAATTAGATTTTTCACACGCAGCCTCTCATATTTTCCCCTTTAGTCTCATACAATCAGACACTGTTGATTTTGTTTACTACATTCAAACCCTATTTTTACTCAACAAATAACATATTAACGCATAATTTGCTAAATTATAATTACACATAAGTATTCTATTAAAAATACAGAATATTGAACTAATAAAATGTCGAAATTACTTAGTTAAATCAATTTTTATATCTGACAATGGTCTCTTTCGATGAAATATCAATGAAAGGTGTCTCTAAAAGGACACCATGTTCTAAATAAGTGAAATAATGAAAAATTCGATTTTATTCAGTTATGTTTGTGAATCTTTAAAGTTTTTTCTCTTTTTACCTCATAAACTAAGCTCCATACTTAAATTCTACAATCAGTAATAAATAAAACATCATTTGATCTCCTTGTATTGAAATAAATGATTTTATGAAAAGTCATCATTCTGAAATAATAGGTTCAGGTGACGATGAAGACTAAATATTTTTCCGATACTATCGATATCAAACGATGTCGCGGACTTGAAAGACAAAATTGCCTTCGTGAAACGGAAAGTGCTGATTTGTCGCCAATCTTCCTATCTCGGAAGAATGGTCCTAGGACGTTCCTACGTATCGCTCATCTCGTCATGCAACAGGCCCCAGGACTCGTCCGTGTATTAGGCAAAGTGTACTCTCCAAAATGGGGTAGAATGCGGTCACAATAGCACCCCAAATAAAAGGGGGGAAAAAAAATTATGAACTTAACTTGATTATTATCATGGATGAAGGTCTATCATGTCTATTGTCAATCTTGACACAGAATTGGGGCCATATTCTGAAAATTGTCTTGACTTAATTAAGAGAAAATTCTTGTACTTGCATCTTTGGAGTTACAATAAAATCTGTATTCTGAAAATTGTATCATTTCTTGTAAATTTTCTTGTAACTTTCATTGAGCGCGTATCATGATGTCAGAGCTATAATGATGCGTAAGTTAAAAACAACGCTATCTATGTGCACAAGATAACACATCAAGATAAAAGGTATTCTGAAAATTCTCTTATCTTTGCATTCTGTTAACTTCCTTGCAAAAATAGAAGAAAATTTACAAGAGGTAGGGGGCTATTGTAACTTAATGTTGCATCGATCATTTCTCGATCAAAAATAATTATTTCTTGCTGCATCCCGCAAGAACATTGTGTTTTACTGCAGGAGATATTCTGAAGACATTACAGAGATGGATTGGTAGACTTTTCAGCAATTAAAAATTGGTGATCGAGATGATGAATCTTTTCAAAGAGAATATGACTCTGAGATCAGCCATGTGTATTTTTAGCACAGTGGCGCACATGCATAAGCGTCAGGGGCGCAAGGGAATACAAATACGCCTCATCATGTCAACAATGCCCTTATAATAATATTCAGAAAAGATACATTCTATTGGTTGGCCTGAGCATATAACAACTTTAATGATTGGTTGATGACAGAATATTGGGTGTGTCAGAGATAGAATAGGGGACGTCCTCACAGAGATGAGACAATTTTCAGAATACCGATTTAAGACAATTTTAGCGAGCTGTTATCTTGTTGAGTTACAAGAAAAGTTAAGACAATTTTCAGAATACCACCCCTGACATATTCGAGGCACACACTGGACCTTCAAAAAAAAGGAAAGGTTTGTCTCGTTCGTTCTCCTTTTTCATTATTGAAAACAAAATGTCCGATCGATACTGAGAATGAATGCAACATGGAGGTCTAACTTTTCCTTTTTTTGAGGGTCCAGTTTGTGCCTCGATGTCGGGATTCAGTGTCACATTAGACCTTCATCCATATAATCAAGGTAAGTGCATACAGTAATTTATTTTTCCCCTTTTATTTGGAATGCTATTGGGACCCCATTTTGGAGAGTACAGTGTACCCATGTCTGCCTACTGCCTATTATTACGTGGGCCGGAGCTCCCCGGGTCCTACTCCTGTCCTAGTCGGGGACGTCTCCACTTTTCGTAGCGACGTCCAGAGTCAAACTCATGGCATGATGTGTAGGCCTACATGTATGTGATGTCTGGAGTTCACAATTTTAACCGAGGAGTAAAATGTTCCTTTTTAGTTTTGCTTCAGCCACCTGGCCACTGCACCTTATTTCCATAATCAGGATTAGTGCTTCCTCAGGCGATGGTTCGCCTCCTCTACACTTCACTCCCGCTACTCTCCACTCCTATAGGTGGAGGTGGAGCAGAGAGTAGTGGTAGTGAAGTGTAGTGGTTCCCTAGAACCATCGTCTGAGGTAGATAGGGGCCTATCCTTTTTTCACTTTGTCTTTGGGTCGCTATAGCAGAAGGACCTCTTCCTCTAACAGTAAATAATGAACGTTAAACATATATATTTCCGATGCCACTTGAATAGTCTGTATTACGGGTCAGCTGTCCCCAACACTAATTGATTTAGTGAAAAAATTTGCACGATTCTTGAAGTTTCTCTGATCCGTCATGTTCAAAGAAATGTGATAAATAAGGGTGAATGAATATTACATGACGTCCCAATGCCCACAGTTGTTGCAAGCTGTGATCCTTGACTCTCTCGAAAGTCTATAAAGTTAACGTTAGTTCTGGACTCTATGTAACGTTACATAATTCTTTATTTGCCGACTGTACCAAACTGAGTAAACTTGCAATTGAACAGTATCGTGTGTGCATGATATTCGGCTATATTCAATTCAATTCAATTTCAATTTATTTCATTCATAAAAAACACATAAATATACAGTAATAAACAAAAATATCAAAATAAGAATGTGGAGACAGCTTAGAAGAACCAAGTCTTATACAGTGCTGCCACCAAAATGCAAGCGCAAACACATTTTAAAATCAACATTTTAACATAACTAGAAAATAAAGATGATAAAAACAAATACAAATTATATTCCAAGACAAACCCTAAACAATACTTGAACAAACAAAGCCTCATAATTTTATAAGTGATATTTTTTTTAAATAACTGTTTTAAAGAATTGAGTGATACACTTAATTTAATGTCATCAGGTAATGCATTCCAAATTTTAGGACCCTTAAACAATATAGAATTGATACCAATATTGGTTCTCTCAAATGGCAAGTGAAAATCTAATGGCTTTCGCATATTATACAAGTAAAAATCAGAATTCAATTTGAAAAATGTTGAAAGACTAGATGGTATGATTTTATTAAAAACTAAAAACATGAAAACTGCAATATTAAAGTCATTCATATCAAAAATATTCATTAACTTCAATTCTTTGAAAATTGGTTTAGATTGGGCAAGATAATTGGCATGAAAAACTATTCTTATGGCTTTCTTTTGTAAGAGAAATAATCTCATCATTGAATAATTTCTAGAATTGGCCCATACAATATTACAATAATTTAAATAAGGTGAGATTATAGCATTGTAAATCATCAATAAAATTTTACGTGGAAAATGCCTCAACCTATAAAGTACGCCAATGCATTTTGAAACTTTGTTACAAACTTGATTGATATACTCATGCCATAACAGTTTATTATCCACAATCACCCCAAGAAAATTGATAGATGTAGCAACATTTATTTTAGTACCATTCATTTCAATAATAATGTTATTGTAATCAATTTTCTTATTGGTGAATATCATACATTGAGTTTTATTTACATTTAAAATCAATTTATTTACAACAAGCCACTGAGATAGTTTGCACAACTCATGATTGAAGTTAACCATTAGATTATTAATATTTGCATCAGACATAAAAACACTTGTATCATCAGCATACAAGATAAAATGTAATTTCTCAGAAATATTGCATACATCATTTATGTAAATAAGAAATAATAGAGGTCCCAGGATGGACCCCTGAGGCACTCCACATCCTACTGTATCTAATTAAGATTTAACATTATTAATAAAAACATATTGTTTACAATTAAATAACTTTCAAATAAATCTAAGAGTACACCACAAATACCATAATTTTGTAACTTATTTAAAAGAATATTATGATCTAAAGTGTCAAATGCCTTACTCAAATCCAAAAACAACCCAAATAATATTTCTTTATGATTAAAAGCAGTTGACACTTTACAAACTAAATCAGCTAATGCAGAGGATGTGGAGTGCCCGGGACGGAATCCATACTGGGATTTAACAATAATGTTATATTTATCCAGAAAATATAAGAGTCGATTGTATATACATTTTTCAAGTATTTTTGAGAAAACAGGTAACACAGATATACATGTAGGTCTATAATTTGAGACATTAGCAGGAGATCCATTTTTAAAAACCGGAACAACTTTGCCAATCTTTAATTGATCCGGAAAAACACCAACAGATAAAACAGAGTTAAATATATTGCACAGAGGATAGCAGATAATATGTATAACTTTTTTAACAATTGAAATATTTATTTCATCAAAACCTGCACTAGACTGATTGTCAAAGCTAGAAGTGATTTTTATTATTTCACCGGGGGTGATTGGATTAAAAAATGCAGTATGAATATTACGTTTTAAGTACTGTGTAAAATTATTGCCAGAGGTATTGCACTGTATATTATTAGTTAATGAGGAGCCAATCTCAATAAAATATTTATTAAATGTTTGTGCTTTTATGAAATCGTCAGTAATAATTTCATCATTAACATTGATATTTTCAATATTGTTTTCTTTTCTTTTATTACCCATAGCTTTGTTAATAATTTTCCAAGTTCTTTTTAAGTTCGTCTTTACTTCAAAAAATTGATTTTCAAAATATTCCCTTTTAACACATTTTATTTCACTATTAACTTTATTACGGAAGGATTTATACGTCCGTTCTCTATACTCAGTTGGATTTCTAATATATTTTTTATATAATAGAAACCTTTTATGACACATTTTGCGCAAGTCTAGATTAAACCATGGCTTATCTTTCCTAGATTTGTTTTTCATTTCGACCTTTGGAAAACATTCATTATAGACTTGCATAAATTGATGCAAAAAATTATTATAACTAATATTTGGATCCTCATCAACTGTGTGCCAGACGACATTTTCCAATTTATTTGTGAAATCAAGAATATTATGATCATTAACGACACGTTTATTTAATTTGATTTTTTTATTAGGTATAATAACCTTTGAGTGTATACAAAATATGGGGAAATGGTCGCTAACATCAGCAAGGAAAATTCCACATGACACATCATTTAAATCATTAGTGAAGATATTGTCAATCAATGTTACAGATTGATCCGTAACTCTGGTTGGATAATGAATAGTGGGATAAACAGACTTTGTCATAAAAGCATCCAAAAAATCATTAACATTTGAGCAAGAATCGGCATTATACAAATTAAGATTGAAATCTCCAATAAAATATAATAATTTGTTTTCGCTATTTACATTTTCTAAAAGAATATTCAAGGATTCGATAAAATTAGGAAATGATGAATTTGGAGGTCTATAGATAACATTAAATAAAATATTCTTTGGGCAAGACTTTATTTCTATGCAAATACATTCAATAGATTCAGAAAAAATATTGTATTCGTTTCTATGTACAAAGTTAAAATCATTTCGAATAAAAGCTCCCACACCACCCCCTCTACGTCCTGTGCGGGAAAGACCTATAAATGAATAACCGTCAATTTTGTAGTCAGAATCATTTTGTTTAAGCCAAGTTTCGGTGATACCAATAGCACAAAAATCTAAATCAATGCAATTTAAAAATGATGTTAAACCATCAATGTTTTTCTTTAAACTTCTACTATTTATATGCAAACATGAAAATCTATTTTTGAAATTAATAAAAGACTCGCAATCTTTTAGACATGTATTGAATTCCTTTGGCAAATAATAGTTTTGATTGGGGCCATTAAAAGAATCACTACCATCAATTGGAGACAACAAATCATTGATCCTTGATAAATCAATATCTTGTAAACATTGTTGATAAAAAATGTAGTCAGGCATGTAAGTTAAAAAAACATAAAAAACAACAAAACAAACAACAAATATAAATGAGTTAACACATATACAATTACCAATATAGTTGGGAATATTGGTAAAATAGGTCAAGTATGCAGATGTTCTATTTGTGATTGGGCATGGGATCTACAGTAGTCAAATTCTGATGTAAAATCTGTAAATTTATCCAATAATACTCATTTTTAGTTTATATCCTTCACACCAAAACATTTTTTGGTAGGCCTACAATACATGCATGAATTTGATCTACATTGTAGTGCAAATTGAAGAGTGACATGGGGGTATTTTACCAAAACTATAGCTTGAATTCCAGGCCTTTATTATAATAAAGTAGATAACTAGATTGAATATTCATGAGTATCAAACAACATTAAAAAATTGATATGAAATGCTGTAATTTCATCGAGTGTACATATTATGTATGCAGAGCTGATATGTGGACAGTCAGTTTTGTTATTTAGTGTTATTTTTATTGCATTTAAATCCTGTTTTTGTGCTAGATAATTATGATCATTGACATTACAAATTATGACTTCCAGATGAATCCAGAAGTTTCCAGTGTTTCACTCATGGCGGCACTGACGTATGATCCCCCCCCCACACACACACAAATTTTCACCACCGAGAAAAAAGAGAAAAGGAAAAGCCTTTGAGATATGATATTATTTTCTGATTATTATGTCAATAGCTATCACAAACTTGGAATTTTGTAATAAAAATCTCGCTCGCTCACAGCCCCCTCAAAATTTTTGGCTCATTACGCCACTGTATGGTAGCATGACAAGAGTTAGGTTTACTGCCAGGGCTAGAGCTCCATTTGTTACACTCATGAAGATTTCATCTGTGGGCATTGATGAAAGATCAGAGCACTAATTTTTTAGGATATTTCGTCCACCAAAAATAATTTGACAAGCAAGCAAAAAAAAAGGTCTTCAGGTTAAAAAGAGGGGGCACACATCTGTTTTCATTGCATTTTTACATTACAAATTATGAATTTAGGGATCAGTTGTGACTCGTCAGGGGGGGGGGCAGACATAGTTTTCATCATCATCATCAAAGAGAAGGAGGCAGAGGTTTTGTGAGAGGTAAACATTAACAGAACACCAAATATTTCTTTGTTCTCCATTCTCTTCCAGAATCAATTTTTGAAAATGGCCCAGAAGCGAACAAGATGTGTGCAATTAGATCAGTTAAAGTCATTCAACCTGTTTACTGCATTTGGTGAGGATGGCAAGATGAAGGCTCTCCGACCAAATCTCCAGGATTTAGAGACCGGTAACATCTTATTTTTAAAAGGAAAATCTAATGTGAATGTAAAAAAAAATGGTTCTAAATTTAAATCAAGTTATAAAAGCAGAAAATTAGAAAAACATGTCGACAGAAGTTTGATCAGAAATGATTGAGAATTAAAGCTTTTTATTTATTTTTTTTTTTGGGGGGGGGTTGTCATTTGCGAGCTACTTTCCTGTATGTATAAATTCAATTAGATTCTATCAAGGTTTATAGATATTTTAAAAAGTGTGTAAGAATAAATTTATTGAACGTATATTTACAGGGGAGGTTCACTCTGACAAATAGTTGATTTCAATTTAAGAAGAAAAATTAGAGTAAAAGCTTGTTGGTGGAAGTTTGATGGAAATCTGTCTTAGAACAGAGTTATGAATTTTGTAAGTTTTGATTTTGTGACGTCATAGTCAAGCAACTCTTCTGTTGCATGTTATAAATTTAAAGGATGTTTCATTTAAAAAAAAAAATTGAAAGTGATTTTATTTGTGTATCTACCCTGTAATGCTCCTATTGAGCTTGACATTGTTTTCTAATTTTTCCCCCATTGGCTTCCCCAGCGAAAGTGAAGGCACAATCAAGGCACAGTGAAGGAAATCAAACAGTGTCTGTTTGACATCTGTCATAGATGTTCAAGTTTTCCTACAAGAATATCCTGTCATTAATAAGTGCACATCAGTTTTTCAGAAAATAAAGCATACATGTACTTGGGTTACAAGTAGTTTCACTGGAGTGGAGTTTCTTCATTTGATGGAAGTGTCTGTGAGAGATCACTTACCTCTTAAGGTCATAGTCACAAGATTCTTGTGACAAATAACTAAGGATTAGGTGCTCAGTTAACAACCAAACTTTGGTCAAAGATGCATCAGGTTATATTAATTTTATGGTGTTGTTAGAGAGTCATTTGGTAAGGTAAATGTTGTAAAGCCAAACCCTAACAGGTTTAAAAGCACACTGTGATTCTTGTCTTGCAGATGAGGATGAGGATGAAAACATTGAAGATATCAGGGCAAAGCTCTCTGGACGAAATAAAGGGAAGGCAAAAGTAAAGACTGCCCAAAAAAGGAAGCAGAAAAAGTATGAGGACAGTGATGATGACGATGACAAGGTCATTGATGTCACAACAAGGTATGGTTTTGGTTATTTTCTTTTGAAAAAAACACAGATAAGATTTTCATTTAAAAATGTGCACCAAATTTATTCATCCCTCATGTTATGGAAGTGTCACTTATAGTCAACTCTCAAACTTTGGTATATGGCGATGTGTCTTGAACTTGCCCTATTTGTGTTACGTTGCTGAAATCCAATGATCGCGCACCCATCAGGATAAAAATGGTAATGACTTTGAAATATTTACCGTTTCCATAAAAAGTACATGTATACTTTTTCTTAAAGGAAATTTCACAAGGGTTCCAAAAATGGCATTAAAATTACAGTAGTGTAAACAACTCGCATCTTATGAGGGAACTGTTTGACTTTTTAGGACCCCAAAAATAATTTCAATTAAAATGCATTTTATGTCCATATTTTTTTTCTTGGCCCCTACCATAAATTACTTACCATATTAGGATTGCTCATGAAATTTCCTTTCAGATGATAACAGGGGCGGATCCAGGATTTTACAAAAGATGGGCACATTTTCCTGAGGAAAAAATCTGATGAAAACAAAAGTTTTTTTTTTTAAGAGATTCATCCATTTCATAAAGGTCATATTTTGATATGTAAATTTCAAATTTGCAAAATTTCAATTTTTGTCTCACCTGCGAAACAGAGTGGGACTACAGACGCCGCTTTTTTCCGACGGCGGCGTCAACACCAAATCTTAATTGAAGGTTAATTTTTTGAAGTGACAGCATGAGTTTCAGGTCACATGGCCCAGGTCAAAGGTCATTTAGGGTCAATTAACTTAGACCATGTTGGGGAATCAACATCAAAATCTTAACCTAAGATTAAGTTTTTGAAATGTCTTCATAACTTAGAAAGCATATGGTCCTAGTTCATGAAACTAGGCCATAAGGGCAATCAAATATTACTAAAATCCTGCCTGAGTTTCAGGTCAAATGTCATTTAGGGTCATTGAGCTTTGGCCAAGTTTGGGGTATTTGTTGTATTACCATCATAACTTCAATCTTATTCATAAAACTTGGACAAAAGAGTAATCAAGTATCACTGAGCATCCTGTGCAAGTTTCAGGTCACATGACCAATGTCAAAGGTCATTTAAGGTCAATGAACTTTGTCCAAAATGGGATATTTATTGTATTACAATCATAACTTTGAAAGTTTATGGATCTGATTAAAAACAACTTGGACGTAAAAGTAATCAAGTATCATTGAAGATCTCTTTCGAGTTTCAGGTAAAATTACTAAAGTCAAAGGTCATTTAAGGTCAATGAACTTTGGCCTTGTTGGAGGTAAAATTGTTGAATTGCTGTATAACTTTCAAAGTTTATGAATGTAATTTGTAAAATGTGGACATAGGGGTAATTAAGCATCACTGACAGGTCTTAGGTCACATGATCAAGGTCAAATGTCATTTAGGGTCAGTGAACGTAGTATTGTATCATTATATGAATGGTGTTTTTTTAATAATTTTTTTTTAGTAGTTTTCAAAGCCAGCACTGATGCTATATTGAATCATGTAATGCAGGGAAGACTGCCAGAGGCACTCCTCTTAGATTAAGTTGAATTTGCTTTGTTAAAGTATTCATAGTAATTTTTTTTGCCCCTCAAACAGTTTTTTCCATTAAATTATGTGTTCTTGCTAGTAATGAAACCCTAGTGATTAACAGTTTAGAAATGTAGTTTGGAGGGGGTGTGAGCTTGGGTGCACAATTGATGGAGAATAGCTGTTTCCTTTGAACATGCATGGTTGTTTGCAGAGAGCTCAAATATACACATACATTGTTCAGATTACCTATGATACTTAGCATTTTGAATATAATGTTAATTTCCTCTTATTGATTCTGCAGCCCAACAAGGAATTCCAATGGTAACGTAGTGAATGATGATTCTCCATCTCCTCCCCCGCCTCCAGAGTTTGATGATAAGATGGTGGCTGAGATTAGGAGAAACAACAAGGAAGCTGCAAAGACATTGCAGTAAGAAATTATTTAGTAGAATGCATCTTTACTCTTTGTTCATAGATGATGGTGAGGAGGAGGATGGATGATGATGGTGGTGGTGATGAGGATGATGATAATGGTGATGATGATGAGGATAATGATGATGAGGATGAGGATAATGTTGATGAGGATGATGAGGATGATGATGATAAGGATAATGATGATGATGATGGTGGTGGTGATGATGATGATGATGATGATGGTAATGTAGAATGGTAGTGGTAGTGATTTTATACCTGAATGATTATGATGATAATGGTTGCTTTCAAATCTCTCAGATTTAGTTTTCTAAGAACCATTTTATCTCTGTAAGGCACACCTGCTTACGAAGCAACATCCAATTAATAGCACTCTCACCTCATTTATCCAATTTACATCCATTCTGTCAGGAAACGCGGCAAACGAGTAAAACTGCGTCAATTCATGAAATTCAGATGCACTTCCTCTCCACATTTACCAGGATTTCTTTTTAAAAATGAGCACATTTATCATCTTCTGTAAGATGTCAGTATATCACATCATTACATCATTTCAAGAAAATAAATTTACTAAACACCTAAACAAAATACTTTTTCAATTCATAATTCTACAGGAATAATATTAACAATATTACTCTCAATGATATTTGAATTTATCAATAAATGCCTTATGACCTAGTTATTAAAATTAAGTTTCATTAAAAAGAAGTATTAACAGTGCAGTGACTTGAACTTTAATCCAGATGTTGTTATATCTCTCTTTTTTTGCAGTAATCTTGATAACAAGTTGAGATCTTACAAAATGTCAAAAGCATTAGCAGCAATGGATAACGTATCTCCAGTCATAGCAAGCCCTTCCGAGTTAATTGATCTTGACGCACCAATAACCAGAGAAACCATTACTGTCAAAGTGAGAAGTCGGAAAGGATTGATTCGCTATGAAAATTATCCAATGGTAGGGATGCTGCTTATTATTAATGATGTGTTCAAAAGATTTCTTAAGCTACAATTAAATATTAAAATGTTATATTAAACATGGTTACTGAAGGAGAGCATTGACACGATTTTTCATCAATGTAAATATTTCTTATTTCAATACTTGCAATTGTGCACTTTACAATCTTAGGGAGTGGTTCATAAACTTTTTCATCTGAAAACTTTCCTTAATTTTGGTTGGCTGAGAGGCAATGTTGCTATAGTAACTGTCAGATA
Source organism: Lytechinus variegatus (assembly GCF_018143015.1). Taxonomy (NCBI): domain Eukaryota; kingdom Metazoa; phylum Echinodermata; class Echinoidea; order Temnopleuroida; family Toxopneustidae; genus Lytechinus; species Lytechinus variegatus. The sequence goes on from NC_054741.1 coordinate 81,580,480, forward strand.
AAACAGAACTTGTGGGATAAAACATCTGACATGTCCTTTCTTGATTAACCAAAGAAGTGTACACAATGTAAATACAAACTATTGTATGTGATCACTACTTAGCAGTGAATGAGACCTCTATAGCTGAATGCCACTTTTTTCTATTCTTGGCAAGTATTCCCAGCCCATTCCAGGTTTGGTTAATTGGTTTCATTTCCTGTGTGATAGTTCTTCTTCATGTCCTTTTTGGTCTGCCCCTTTATCTTTGCCCATGTGGTGCCGTATAATGATGTCTAGTACTGTCCATGCATCTTCTTTGAGTTATTTATATTTTTATGTCATCGATCCCAGTTATTTCCCGAACTTCCCCTTTGATTATCTCAGGAATCGTAACATGTCCATCACTTTCAATCTATTTCATATGACTCATGCTCTGCAGAATCACCTACAAAATGCATTAATTTGCAATGTTTTGGGGGTTGTGTTTTGACAGTTTAGTTTTACGACCTGGGGACCGTTTCATCAACATTTTTGTCTGACAAGTTGTCAGATCTTACATCTTTCCTTGATTCTGATTGGCTGAGAGGCACTGTTACTATAGTAACTGTCGGATAAAATGGGACTTGTCAGATAAAACGTCCGACAAGTCTTTTCATGAAACGCTACCCAGATGAAAATACCTAAGATTCTTCCATATGTAAAACCAAAACATCTTTAATCTCTGAATACATTTGAACTTGACAAAATGGTGTAGACAGGTCTTCATAATAGGAGAGGTGGATGAATCCAAACTGGCCTACATCTAACTCTCTTTCTCTTATAGAATCAAACATTTGAGAAGATATTCACAGACCTTGGTGTGTCTGAGGGTGTTGAAAGGAGGAGAGTAAGGATAACCAGGAAAGGTGATGATATCTTGCAGGAGGATACGCCCAATTCTGTCAATCTACACATAGCAGATATTTTAGGTAAGCAATTATTTATTACTTGTGAATTTGGTCAGAACAACTTTTTAAGATGAATGAATTAATGAAACTCGGTAATTTCAAGTTTTTTGTTAGTAATGATCTAGTTGCATTATCTTTTCTGTCTTATATATTACTCCATTCTCAAGAAATAGTATGCGTCATTGCGACCTACCTTCAGATGTCATTTTCCTTTTCATGGCATTGGCCTTATTGTTAGTCATGTTCAAAGTCTATTGGAGATTCGTTTATCATGTCATCCGTGTTGTGCTACATTGATCTGCCCGAGTGTCTTATCTCTATTTGTTATGATCTTGTTTTCTTACAAGTCTGAAGGTTTCAGACTGTGTGTCACTTTCTTTGGCTCAGCTCTCCACCAAATTTCATAAGCTTTAAATTTTTGGCATTCCTCACTTCCCTGTCCAAATTATTGATGTTTTCCACAAAAGAGGTGTTGATCATTCATGTACTGTTTGTTGCTGCAGAAAGCATCTTGCAGTCTTGAACAAGCAAGTCACATCATATTCCACTGTTCGGAGATCACTTGCGCCTGCTGTGAAGAAAATATGTATATTATGATGACAACCGTTCATAGAAACAGTTGAAAATGTTGAATATGTACATTAAATTCAACTCACATTTATTTATAGGCCTATTCATTCCCGGGGGGGGGGGGCACTCACTATATAATGCACAGTGGGTATGCGCCGCGGAGGGGACCCCCATTTTTTCACTCAAATTTCCGTTCCAAGGCATAGCATTTTTGTCTTATTGAGAAAAAGAACAAAGAAAGCCGCTCCAAGGCATTGCATTTTGTTCTTATCAAGAAAAAAGAAGAAAGAAATCCGCTCCAAAGCTTCGCATATTTTTCGTTACACTGTTCCGATTGCATTGATCTGCTACAATGAGCCGCAATTTTGGTGAAAAGCGGCCGCAGAGCTCAGCCGGCGGAGGCGGCGCTAGCTGCATCATGCACAAATGACAGTTCCATAGGGATGCATACGCGCTCACACGCTGGCGATCCGTTTCAAGGATCCCTGTTTTCACAAAAGTTCCAAAGCCTGTTCTGAGGACCCTCCTTTTTACGATAAGCCCGCTCCAAGGCCCCCGTTTTTGTCTCGTCCGTGGCACACCCCCACCATTTTTTTGGTCGAGTGCCCCCCCCCCCCCCCCCCCGGATTCATTCTTTGATAAAAAAAGAAAAGTTGTGAAAGATACATGGATACATCCATGCAATTATATGTACATCATATAACAGGATGTCATAAAACAATCTACATCCATGATGGATGTAAATGGCTTTTCCAAAAAAAAATTAAATGAATACAAAAAAAGGGTTTTGTCAAGAAAGTCTCCATTTTAAAATAGGATTATACAACATTTTTGACAAGATAGGAATATAAACATGTAACAAAAGAATAATATAAGCACAATAAATAGCTGTATTTTGAACCTTACATGCCCGAAGTACAACGTGTAGAAAACAAATAAAGCAATAACAACAAAAAGAAGAGGAGAGGGGAATTGAGATTGACGATTTTTATGTAAATGTTTAAGCTTACAATGATTGCAGAATGATTTAGAGGTTAAGTCAGTGGGTAATGAATTCCAAGTCACAGGTGCATCCCATTCTCACCTTCATAAGTTCTAGATGTAAATATCAATATTTGGAGAAAAAAGTTAAGATGACTGAATGTCACACAATTATAAGTTCTCTGTTTTCACATTTTGTACATTAATTGTTTGCACCTGGGACTTTAGGCTTGGGGTGTAACATCACCTTTGATGTGTTGACAGGCCTTGTGTAATAATCTTTTCTCATACAAGTTTTTGATAGATAAAATGGATGAGAAATTTCAGATAGTTTACATTTTATCATCTCTGCTATCCTGATACAACAAAAATATGATGAAAATATGATATGATAAAAAAAAAATTAAAAATTGTTTTCACTGGCTCCAGAGTGTTGGTCGTAATGATGTTCTTCAATTTTCCATTTGTCACTTTTCAGATTATGTGATAGTTGATGGAGTGACACCAGCGTTACCGTGGTATTCATCCACACTCACTGAGGAGGATTATGTCAGGGTCACACTGAGGACAAGGGAGAAAAACTGTAAAACCATCACCAAAAAATTAGCCAAGGTGAGTTGAGAATTATCACTGATATTCCCGTCGGGTAACTATGACAAATGGGGTTAAACAGCAACTTGCCCATTAAGTCTCATAGGAAACCCTTCTGCAGAGGAGTAAATTGCAGTTTGATTCAATAAAAAAAAATCCAAGTCTAGAAATTGTATATAGCCATGCTGACAATTGCATGATAGTTCCATTATGATGTCATGACTCAAATCAAATGGTATAATAATCCTTATGTATTGGTTATTTTGGATGATGTCATGAGTTTGTCTTTGCAACTGTGAGAGATGTCATTTGCTTTAATTTGCACTAAATTTTCAATTCTTCCTAAGAGGAATCTCAAGAGATCACAGAAGTCTAATTGACCTGGTAGAAATTTGAATTATACCAAATGAAGAGCACAATCGGGTGTGAAAATTACTTTGAATAAGCAAAATGTTTCATTTATTCAATATGAACTTTGTCTTCTACCATGATAGATTGAAACCTTTGAAGAGGTGTTCCGTGCCTTTGCAGAAGTTCATGAAAAGCCTGTTCATCAACTCCAGTTTTCCTTTGATGGTGACGACGTCTCCCCAACCGCTACACCTCAGGACTTAGACATGTCCGAAGAAAACGTCATTGATGTTGTTGTTTTATAGAAGAACAACGGAACTGAGAAAAAAACTTTGAAACGGAATGAAACCTCATCGGGTCAAAATGATCGCAGTGCAAGAGCTATGTGTGCTTTCAGTTCTGAAGGTATCTTGGAGACTCTTTGGAACCATTGATATTACATCTAGTTCTTCCTTTTGTAATGGTGCTCTTATACAACTCCATCTTTTGATGATTATGATACTTATGTAGGAATATATGTACTTGAAGATCCTCTTGTAAGAAGCATGATTTTGCAATCTTCAAGGAAATGAGTACTTGCTTCATCAAGCTGTTTGTAAATTATACAGAGAGTTGTGTTAAACCAGCTGTAGTCCTTTAAAGTTGGGCCTATATGATTTCTAATACTTACTAAATGAAATTCATGTCTATGGATACCATGGTTTAACTATGATAAAGAAATGTATGGGCCCATGCACAAGCATTATATAGTCGCTATTGTACCCAGACAATTTTGCCCATAAAATGCTTTGTATGATCTGATAATGGAGATGCTCCTGATGACAGTAATGAAATCTCTTTGATGAATGGAATTTACCCCATACCAATTCGCTTCGTATAGGAAGAAACTATGTTGTTGGTAGTTAGTGCTACCATGTATCATTGGATGAGAGTTGAAGGGTTTAATTGTCTGAAAGGGAATTCATGAGATTTCTCTACTTGATAGTGCCTTATCTGATTAAATTTGAAAATATTGATGTCTTTGAAAGGGAAGAGAAATTCACTCTACTCTTTGAGTAACAAAATTTTCTCAATTGTTTTATTTGGTAATTTATGTGTGTTCTAATCCATGGGTGTCATTAAAATGTGTCTTTTGATTGGAGATGGTACATGCCATTTGCATCTTGGGTAAACATTTTGTTTGTATATTTTAGCTATAGATATTAATAATGGACCTACCTCTTTTTTTATAACAAAAAATTAATTAGTCAAATCTATGAGGACTAATTAAATGATTTTAACTAAGTAACAGTTCAACAAACATTAATTATTTCTATGATTAGTATGCAATATTCTACTCAAGGTTAAACCTATGCAACTTTCAGGAGTTCGATATTTATCTCGACTGCATGGCAGAGCAAGACTATACGGCTAAAGGCTTTTCAGACAGAAGGATCGTCAACTTCAAATCTTAACCAAAAGGCTAAGTTTTTGAAATGTCATCATAAGAAAGTATATGGGCCTAGTTCATGAAACTTGGAAACAATTGCTATCAAATATCGCTTAACATCCTGGCAGAGTTTGAGGGCACATGACTAAGGTCAAAGGTCATTTAGGGTCAATGAACTAAGACCATTTTGTGGGAATCAACATCAAAATCTTAACCAAAGGTTAAGTTTTTGAAATGGCATCATAACTTAGAAAGTATATGGACCTAGTTCATAAAACTTGGACATAACAGTGATCAAGTATTACTGAACATCCTGGCTGAGTTTCAAATCCCATGACCAAGGTCAAAGTGCATTTAGGGTCAATGAACTTTGGCCATATTGGGGTATTTGTTGATTTCCATCATAACTTTAAAAGTTTTTGGATCTGGTTTATGAAACTTTGACATTAGAGTAATCAAGTATCACTGAACATCCTTTGTAAGTTTTGTAAGAGATTGGCAGAGGCACTCCACTTGTTTCTTACAAGTGTGTAGAATATCCTACATGCTGACATTGTAGGCAGAATGGGCAGAGGAGTCTCTGTTATCTGATCAGGCAAGAACAATGCATGCATTTTTACTGGTGTGCATTTAAAGCTAATTACTATTACCCTGTAGTGCAACTAAACTATCTTGTGCTGAGTATATAACTAGGAAAAATATTTTAGTGGTCTGTGAAGGATGCTGACATTAACTCTTAACATGCCACGCACACTACTAAGCCAATGCCACAGTGCTAATCCGATGCTAATCCCCTGTGCCAGCCACAAAACCCCCCTGTGCCACATTGATTTTGGGATCGCGAGTCGTATTCACTCCTTCCAATAGTCATGATTACAATTGCTTGTAACTCTCTAACGATTAGTTTATCCACAAAATATTGTGTAGTAAAGTTGTAGGAAATTTCATACCCCTTATAATGATGTCCTCATTATGTGGATTGGTTATTATCTTTACCGCTAAAATATGAGTTGTATCAAGTAGTTCCATTTTGTGGAGTGTTTTGTATGGATCAAAAACTTAGGTCTCTTCTCTCTCAGAGGCGGAGCCATATCTTGTAAAAAATGTAGAAATACTCGAAAAAGTCGAATGTAAACCGCGTGAGTAAGTTTATCTGTCAGAAAGCAGAGTTCACACTGCACACAATAGTGCTAATTACGGCGTGCATGCGATGCGCAATACAATGCAAAACAGCGTAACAATGATTGTTATTCCGAATGTGCGCAGTCATGCACGAAGCAGGCGAGGGTAGGAAACAATGCAAGCACAAAGCAATCAATAGTAGGCGTGCGAGCACGAGTGTGGCATGTTACAGTAGGATACGTAGCGTGCACGAAGCACTCAATGAGTTAATAATGCCTAATTTACCTTAAATTCACTCAACCCTGTGCATCATTTGTATTAGGTACTCATAACATATGACAATAAATCTGAGATACTTCTCCTCATATAAAGGAGGCGCGATAGCTCAGTCGGTAGAGCGGGGGATTCGTATTCCGGTGACCCGGGTTCGATTCCCACTTGGTGCGCTAGTGCCCTTTGGTAAGGCATTAATCCTCAGTACCAGGTCCTTCGGAGAGGACCTTAAGCCGTCGGTCCTCTGTTTGCTTGCTTACAAGCATTCATGCTTTCTTAGCAATCAGGTAAAAACTCACCACCAACCAATACTACAGAGTGTGAATATAGTATACCCTAGAATGGCCTTATAAATGACAGAACTTATTACTTGGTCATAGATATTATGACAATGTATGATTGTTAGCCCTTATTTTTTCACATCTCTTTGTTTATCTATGTGAGCATCATTAAGAAATTAAAACAGTAGTTATAATACATATTGCATTCAGTAATTGATTATGAAATGAAGTTTGCACAACAATAATGAACTGTTCTTGAAGAGACTCAGCCATTGTATAAGTTCAATTTTCCATTCCATTAGAGAGAGATCAAAAGCTAGGGAAAGGTAACTATTTGTGCAACAGTGCTAGGTGTATAGGAATATAGGTTTTGTATAAACACATGTATGATATGTATACTTATGTAAAATGTAAATAAATATAGTTTATAACCTTGTTTTGATAACACAATAGTGAGGACATATTTTTGTATCATATCCTTGTAGGATATGGTCAAACCTGAAATCTAAAGTGAACGGAGAAAAAAGCAAATTGCACATAAATTGTTGAAGGCTTATTTCACAAAAGGAAAATAGATTAACAAACTCTAAGTTAAAATCCAGTATCATTCTCCAATGTTAACCAACTGGCAATGGGATTGCTGTACTTCTAGGGACTGCCAGCAATTCTTAATTTTAACTTCAGTTTGTGGTATACGATTAATAATCAGATTGCAAGTACTCTTTAGTCATGTGTATGAGATCATTGTCCAATGTTAACCAACTGGCAATGGGATTGCTGTACTTCTAGGGACTGCCAGCAATTCTTAATTTTGACTTCAGTTTGTGGTATACGATTAATAATCAGATTGCAAGTACTCTTTAGTCATGTGTATGAGATGACTACATGGGGAAATGATATGGTTGCTTCAATATCTCATTTTATGTGAACAAACCTCGATTGGTGCTCCCAAAGTAGTCTGTTTAATGATGGGTGAGTGACTGATTAAGACCGGTTTGCAAAGAGAGTTGCAATTGAGTGTAACACCAAAAAACAAATTCAACTTGATTTCCTCAGAAGCATTCATTTTGAACTTGCATATGAATTTTTAAGTGACTGACTCCTGCATTGTATTACTGAGAATTCTTCTTGTTAGGTCTCGGTATAGTCTAATTTGATTTCCCACATCTGTATGATGATAGTTTAGTGAAATTTTCATTTAAAGGTTACCTAAGGGAGACAAGAAAAGTGGTTTATTTTAGTTGAGCAGGTGATCCGTATGTACAGAAATACATATTTCAGTAATAATAGTAATTAACAATTAGTAAGCTCTCAAGAAAAATAGAAAGGGGGAATACCTCTAAGAAACCACTTTCTCAGAAAAAAATGTAAAAGGGAAACCAAACCTTTTGTGAGTTAATTAAGATGGTGCTTATACAGGTTGTTGCTAGAGCTGTTTGAGCATGTAGCAGGTATGATTCTAGATGGTAAAGATGGTCAGATTTGTCTATCATTATTAGGCCACAATGTTCTCTCACCTTTCTCAAACATGAGAGCACCTGAAGAAAGAAGTGCCATTAATGTTTAGGTTCCCTTTCAGAAATGAGAACACAGAAAAGGCACATTAGTACATATAAATCTACCAAAGAAGTTCAAATATTAGGATTTATTTATAAAAATTATTTTTCAGGAATGAGTCATTGAATACAAATATTTTTGTACTTGTTATTTTGCTCCTTACTGGTGATCTTGATTGATTGTCCTAGAAACAGTGATCATTTTTATTTATTTTATACATAATTTGAAACTTTTCTGCAACAGATATATTTGTGTACATTCATTTGACAGAAATTTATGCATGCTTGTATTGTAGATCAATGTACATACCATAATTATTTGTTATTAAAGTGATTAATTACTACAATTGCTGCTGTATTTCACCTCCGGCGTAAGTGTGGGTGAGATAGGGTGTGTGTGAGGGTGTGCATGTGTAAATGATTCAGGGTTGTGGTGGTTAAGTGTGTGGCATGGTATGGGATGATATGCTGGGGGTGAGTGGTATGTGTGAGTGTTTGATGACGGTGCATGGTGGTTAAGTGTGTGGAGTGGTATGTGAGTATACGCTGTGGATGTGTGTTATGTGTGAGTGTTTGATGAGGGTGCATGGTGGTTAAGTGTGTGGAGTGGTATGTGAGGATATGCTGTGGATGTGTGTTCTGTGTGAGTGTTTGATGAGGGTGCATGGTGGTTAAGTGTGTGGAGTGGTATGTGAGTATACGCTGTGGATGTGTGTTATGTGTGAGTGTTTGATAAGGGTGCATGGTGTTTAAGTGTTTGGCGTGGTATGTGAGGATATGCTGTGGATGAGGGTATGTGTTATGTGTGAGATTTTGATGAGGGTGCATGGTGGTTAGGTGTGTGGTGTGGTATGTGAGGATATGCTGTGGGTGTGTGTTCTGTGCGAGCGTTTGATGAGTGTGCATGGTGGTTAAGTGTGTGGTGTGGTATGTGAGTATACGCTGTGGGTGTGTGTTATGTGTGAGTGTTTGATAAGGGTGCATGGTGTTTAAGTGTTTGGCGTGGTATGTGAGGATATGCTGTGGATGAGGGTATGTGTTATGTGTGAGTATTTGATGAGGGTGCATGGTGGTTAAGTGTGTGGCGTGGTATGTGAGTATATGCTGTGGATGTGTGTTATGTGTGAGTTTTTGATGAGGGTGCATGGTGGTTAAGTGTGTGGTGTGGTATGTGAGTATATGCTGGGGGTGAGGGTATGTGTTCTGTGTGAGTGTTTGATGAGGGTGCATGGTGGTTAAGTGGGTGTGGGTGTGTGTTCTGTGTGACTGTTTGATGAGGGTGCATGGTGGTTAAGTGTTTGGTGAAGTATCTGAGTATATGCTGTGGATGTGTGGTGTGTGTCATTATGTCAAGAGTATATGGGTGTAAATGCATTATTTTGTTGGGATCTGTGAGTACATGGTTTGGGTGAGCATGATAGGTGTGAATGTGTGTGTTTAAGTAGATGGATGTATTCTGTGAAAAATGAGTGTGTCAAGTTTGGATGTAATACTAATAATTGCCGAATGATTTGGGTTTAGGTGGATATTGATTGATTCTTGTATAGAGAGTGAATGTGGCCAAAGTATCTCAGATGTAAGATATTTTTGGTCCAGGGTGTGAGATCTGTGCGTGGAAAATTGATCAGTGAGTTAGTTACCATAGGGTGTCTGGGTGTATGATGGGGATGAATTAGACCGGGGTGGGAATGTGTACTCGTGGGGATGAGATAGGTTTGGAAAGGTGTGTGTGCATTGTTCTTTAATGGGAGTGAGAGTGGTAGTCTACACTAATCGTGTGAGTTAAACTCAGTTTGAAGGTGTGGTCGACAGTTGCTCTGCATTATTTTATATAGATCAGCAATGTAATGTAGAAGCGTGAGCTGAGAAGTATATGTTCTGGAAATTGAATTAAAATGGGGGAAAACAATGTAGGCATACAAGAGCGTTTATATTTTCCATCTAGATCTTTTAAACCGGGGCATCAAACATGGGCATGGGCCCGTAGGAGGTCCATACAGATTACAAATTGTCCTTTAATATGAAGGGTTTTTTTCATCTGTTGTATTTGGTCCATAAGGGTATTTGTTCAGTACGTGCTATCCGATTGAGGTGTTATCATCTACAATCCACCCTTCACCCTGTCCTCTGGCTAATGATGATGCTATTATTGATGCAGCTATATGGCCTTAGCAAACAAACTAGTGTCCTTTTGCACTGGATAATAGCACTTGTGAGGTAATTCTTGCAAACTGTCTGTATTGCCCACCGTTTTCTTGTAAGTGTAATAATTAAGTATTTGCAAGCTGTAGAGTGTTAAAATTGGGGGTAAAGCTGTTTTCAAATTAATATTATGATTATTATTATTATTTACCAGGGATAAATAAGTTCCTGTGTATTCGCGAGTCATCGACTCACAATCATAGTCTCCCCATAGACCTCTCTATAATAATAATAATAATAATGGTGGCTACTTATATAGCGCACAGGTCCACCTTTCGGTGCTCATGGCGCTTTAAAAAGGCACTGCTATTATTATTACCCCGGCTAAGCTAGGCAACCGATTAAGGCGCACACAGCTTTTTGAGGAATTACTTCCTGCCGGTACCCATTCATATCACCTGGGTCGAGTGCAGCACATAGTGGATGAATTTCTTGCTGAAGGAAATTACGCCATGGCTGGGATTTGAACCCACGACCCTCTGTTTCAAAGTCCGGAGACTAATCCACTGGGCCACAACGCTCTAGATCAAAGTGCATGGAAGAAAGATGCTATGTGCAAAAAAATAAGAAAAAGAAAGACGGAAGCCTTTTCTCTTTCCTTTTCGCTATTTTGTTGTGATACTAATGTCGACATTTTTCATTTAGGTTCCTTTTCAAAAGGAGAACACAGAAAAGGCATATTAGTACCTTTGTAAATGTTTTATAATTTTTTCCCGATACGCCATACCTTACCCCCTCAAAAAATTTTGGCTCATGATTTGGCCACTGATGTTCATATATTGTAAATTCATTTTGATCATCATACAATGACTGAAAAAAATCCTTTAAAAAGATGTTAACTACGAGACAGAAGTCCAAGCAAAAATATCGATGCATTTAATCCCCCCCCCCCCCATCTTAAAATGGAGTAACCAGTAAGTAACCAGTCATAAACCATTAAAGTCTTCTACCTGAAGTCACCTTGACTGGATGGCTATCAAATCTTTCTATTGCCAAACATTTTGGTGAATGTTAGTTCAGTAAACAGTTCACCTTTTAGCTTCTACCTTTCATTCTCACCTCCTTTGAATGTAAATTTCAATCCACTTTCATTGATAACTATAGGTGTAAAAAGGCCTGCCCCGCGGGTGCTATGTTGCCAGTTTCTCTGTAACAAATGCGCGCCCTCATTTAAGAACAAATTCAAACAGAGTACTGAATAGATCCTACTGCTGAATGTCTACGATGTTTGAAGATTCATTTAACGCTGTTTATTATATGAACCGTACAGTATGGTTGATTTATAATTAAATTTCTTGGTTTTATTTATCGAAGATTGAATATAAGAAATTAAAAACTTTCTTAAAACTGTTAAACGGCTATTGTAAGGTTCATCATCGTTCAGAAAAACGGAATATTGTACCGGGTGGCTCTTCGCTATTATAACGAGCCCATTTAAAACTGATTATTTCGGATCCTTTCAAATTACAATAAAACTATCCTAAACACCGACGGGAGGAGGAGATGTGGCATTTTCTTTTAAATGATTAAAGCCTTGGAATCAACTCCAATGTATTTGGTTATGATGATATAATGGTGCCAGGTAAAAATGGCAGAGGTAATAATGGCAGAGGTAATTATGGCAGAGGTAAAAATGGCAGAGGTAATAATGGCAGAGGTAATAATGGGAGAGGTAAAAATGGCAGAGGTAATAATGGCAGAGGTAAAAATGGCAGAGGTAATAATGGCAGAGGTAATAATGGCAGAGGTAAAAATGGCAGAGGTAATAATGGCAGAGGTAAAAATGGCAGAGGTAATAATGGCAGAGGTAAAAATGGCAGAGGTAATAATGGCAGAGGTAAAAATGGCAGAGGTAATAATGGCAGAGGTAAAAATGGCAGAGGTGATAATGGCAGAGGTAAAAATGGCAGCAAGAGATTAAAACTGGCAGATCGAGGTAAAGGTGGCAGAGGCAAATATGGCAGAGGTAAAAATGGCAGAGGTAATAATGGCAGAGGTAATAATGGCAGAGGTAAAAATGGCAGAGGTAATAATGGCAGAGGTAAAAATGGCAGAGGTAATAATGGCAGAGGTAAAAATGGCAGAGGTAATAATGACAGAGGTAAAAATGGCAGCAAGAGGTTAAAACTGGCAGATGGAGGTAAAGGTGGCAGAGGCAAATATGGCAGAGGTAAAGATCATGACATGCTAAAAAAATCTTTCAGGAGCGGATATGAAATGATTTGTATGTTGACATACTTAAAGTACAATAAAAGACATTTTCATGTTTCTTTATTAAACCATATATGGGAAAAAAAATGCTCGCAAATGACATCACCATTAAGATACAAAATTTTAGTAGCTTTTGAAATCTTTGATGGATTCCCTAAAACTCTCATCAATATCATGTTAATAATTTTCTGTTATTTTTACAATAAACTTTGTTATGTCAGAGTGAATTTCCCTTTAATTAATTAATTACAATACTTGGGATTCAAAGTGAGCTTCAGAATTTGAGTATTAGAAGAGCGATTTATATAAATCCAGGAAAAAATAAGAAATACCAACTCAGGTGTTATCAATTCGGTGTGATTTAGATATATAATCCTTTCCATTAGTCCAACATTCTAATTCTTATTTTCTACTCAGAACCTTTCTTATTTAATATACTGTGGCTTTGGGAATTTTTGGCATGGGAGTTTAAGACTCGGCATTTATACCTCTGTCATTTTTACCTCAGCCATTTTTACTTCTGCCATTCTTACCTCTGCCATTTTTACCTTTGCCATTTTTACCTCTGCCATTTTTACACCGAGCCGATATAATGTAACCTTTTGGGCTTAAATTATGGACTTTAACTTCATGCATTTTACAATACATCCGGAGACAAATATATGTATAGACATTATGTACGAGCTTTGTTCAATCGTCATATTTAGATGTTGTAAGACTTTGAAAACCATATTTGCTCATAATTAGATCATGTCCAGTCCCTTAAAGAAAATCAGGCAAAGGAAAATCCAATGCCCCTAAAAAAATTATAGTTTCTTTCTCTGAATCTTGTTGGCCCAATTAATATTCAGTCAAACTCGCTTGCCCCCCCCCCCTCACTTTGACATTATGCTAATCTTCATAATGTTAATGTACCCAAATATCGTCAGAAGATTAAATGTCAGTCAATTTTATTTCCACCAGAAAAAAAATGGAGTCACAATGGGACGTGACTGAAAGAATACGAGGTTAGAGTTATATACAATGATAACACACCTGCGCTTTTTATGAAATAATTGTCTGAACATTAAACGTTTAGGAGGTTGAGGAACACGATTGATTTTATTGGATTAAGTTTCATCACAGATCGATGTGGATTGTAACTTCATGGAGGGGTGTAAACATTCTTCCGAATTTTAAGGGGCTAAAACGTGACGACTAGCTCCCGATGTTTTTACTTTGAGGTGATGAAATAGGAAATGGATAAATTCCTTTGTTTGTGTCATGTCTCACTTACATAGTTCAATATTTCCATGCAAGAATATAATATAGGCCTACATATATAGCCATAGGCATCGAGACCTAGATATATTTGGGATAATATACAGGTTGTAATGTATGCTTACAAATCTAATCCAGCTGTTAATTTAGTGTTCCAATTTGATTAAATTAGCCCGATACATGTTTAATGGACGAAGATGAATTAGTTACTACAACAAAAATTGTTGGTGATCCTCGTGTTATCAAAGTGCCTATAAAGGTGAGAAAAGTACACCAAAGTTATCCCTCCCGCAGAGTAATGCTTAGCATTGTTCTACTATTTGATTATTATGTTTGATTTGTACGGGATTGCGTTTGGACGGTAGAAATTAGTGTCTTTTTTATGACATGATGGTAAAATCTTGACTGAACAAATGTGAATAGTCTCGACCTAAAGGTCTGGTCTTGAAAAATCATATATGCAGTTTATGCACAACCCTCTGATTAAAAGTCTGGAGACTAATCCACTTGGCCGCAACGTACCAGATTTTTGGTTAATTTTGGCAATTTGATCGGGCACTTTTTCACCCACATAATTTGGACCACTCGTCTTCTCCGCTTTTATTACATTCTCTCTGTTCTCTATTCGACATCAGTACACAAGAAAGTGAGTTTGGCTAGCGAACATAGCCGTGAAGAAAATTGTTATCCCATATTGGTAATATATTTATTAACTCAGCAGGCAAGCATTACCATTCATGGTTTCCATGGTAACTACCAACATAGTTACATAATAAAACGATTCTTTATATGGAAAGGTAGTCTGGACCACAGTATATCTAGATGTGGCGCGTTCAGAAACATGATAAATACATAACCCATGAACTAATATATTTGTTCACGAGACTCAAAGAGAATTCACCGAAAGTAACTAGTGGTATTTTACCACTATTACCAACTTGATTAATGTAAAGAGATTTTGTACAATTTTTAAAGCTCTTCATATACATTACCTATAACCACCCCTCATCCCCTTCGTATTATCATGATGATTACTTGAGAGCAGTGGTTACTAGGCAACATGTCAACAAGATTATTTACGGTCTACAGTTATGAGATTAAGAAAGAACGGCATAATATAATCAAATAAAGTCTTCCTATCCCGTAATCGGCTTTCCACCTATTGTATCTGAGATTAGTGTACAGTATTTTAAGGTAAAGAGAGTGTATATCGAAATAGTAAAAAGCATTGCGATGGTCTAATAAATAGAAATGTAATCATATTTCAACAAGATTCAAACAAGCGTGACATTATATTCTGGTTGACAAAAAATAAACATAAGAAATCGTTTATATGACAAATGACACAAGTTCCTGTGAACTCCCGGGTGAAGTCAGTGTTCTTGATTGCCGGTATGTTTGTCTTTTTTAATGATTGCCGTTATGGTGATGGTGACGATTTTGATGATAATGATGATGATAATGATGCTGATGATGAAGATGACGATGAAAATGAAGATAATAATGATAATGGTTTTAATTATTATAATGATGATGAAGATGATGATCATATGAAAAATATGAAAATAGATGGATTTTCATGATAATGATGATTATAATTATAGAACTAATCTAAACAATATTACTGTATATAATTATAGTAGGCCTATAATCAGTATAGGTTGTAACTGTTCTTTAAACGTGCATTATCTATAGCTATTTGGCCCACAAACTTTGTGCTATTGTGCGAGTGTGGTGTTATTAATCCCGATCCGTTATATTCCTGCACATTTAGTGAGGCCAAAAAATACGCCCCTTCTTTTTTTCTTGCCCGGCAGGTGTCATTCGGGCTTTGTCAAAGCTTTTAAGCTACTAAGAAATCGAAAGATCGATCTATTAGCTGCTTTATAAATGAGACAATTGGTCCGTTTAGATCAATATTCGTAAAAGACCTGCTCTTGAAATAATTCTATTAGAGAACCGATGACCCCATAATTTTTTTAACATGCAGTTTTCGCATTTGAGCTTCGGTGGTTGGATTATCAAATTCAAGTTGTTTACTTCTTCAGAAACAAAGATTTTGATTTACTTCACAGTCACTATAACAATGATATTGACAATCATCATCATAATCTTCCGCATCATCATCATCATCAACAACATCTTTACTGGTATACCATAACATTATGAGAGGAAGAAGATATGACTCAAATATCATTACCATTAAACCATGTACCTACAACCGCCTATACCCATGTAGATTTTCGTCTTGTTGCCATGACAACTTGTAACGCTAACTACGGTTATACCGGATTACATACCGTAATAACATGGGACATGCATGCAATATTAATGTAGCCTACTCGCAGGAGCATCCATGTGGCTCAAGGGCACACGACATGAATTTTACTGCAATTGTTGTTTTAATTGTATTTTCATTTATTATGGGTTCTAATTTTTAGCTTGCATATTTACATGTGAGTTTACTATTAATTTATTCCTCGGGGGGGGGGGGGGCAACAACAACAACAATAAAAAAAACCCTGAAAAAGTGTCTTTTTCTGACGACGTATCCCTACTCCTCTCTCAATTTTAATCCGCCTCCGAAGAGAACAACAAAACATAGAATCAAGATGTCTTGTTTACATGTGCCACAGCCGCGGGAAAATAACCTTTCTTTGAATTGGAGCGAATATGAACCCTATTGAGTGCACCACTCTCTAAGATTTAGATTTATGGACTATAACCCTTTCCTCATGGTCATAAACAGTGTGTTTGGATATATAAACTAATTACGTCTTATATCATAACTCCCTAATATAAAACATAATTTGACGAGTTATTTTTCTGCGTACCATCGTCTGAACACCTTTAAAATCCTTAGCTTATTTCCAAGCCCAAGAGGACGCAGTTGAATTGGAATAGAAGACAGAAGATTTTCTTCAGAACTCAACCAAATCAATAATCCCTGTGAATAATTCTATTTTCGGTCTCCTTTAACCGGAATGTGAAGATTAAAAAGCAAAGATAAAAGGCGAGAAGCATGCACTGACTTTCTAATCTCTTGATATTTCTGGATGGTTTTATGTGATTCATTTCTTCATTATAATTTGTTTGAATTCCGTATTCAACGTTGGTTTCGATCTAGAAGAGTAAATATCCATCTACCATGCTATTTGTTTTTTTATGATGTTCAATCTTCATTATGTAATCATAATAAAATGATAATGGGGACATTTTTACGTTTTTTCTTCAATATGACATTAATTCTGAACATATTTCGTCACCCACAGAATTTCGGCGCCACTACTTTAACCAAAAATCTCACGCGTTTCGAGAACGAAAGGCGTTCATTTAACAACAGAGTTTGCCAGCCCTCGATACAGTGACTGCTTGCTTGTGTTAACAGTTTGTTTGTGTACTCGACGTATTAGAAGACGCTTCGATTTTTATCAAATGGGGTAAGGGTCTTCTTCAGAGTTGAAATGTCTTTTGTTTAATCCGCAGAGTCCCCCTTCGTTTGTTCTTTCTTCGTGACGGTCCACGTTTGTGGGATTTGCCCCGAGCGAGCGGCGCAGACAAGTCAAACCAAATTGTAACAAGCGATGTGACCAAACAAGAGGATGAGAGGATGAGCTAGTCTACATTATTCTTACAAGGTATAATTGCGTCAAGAACATGAGGAATAATAGTCTCGAAGATAAAACTTGAATATTTTGTGTTGCTTTTCTTGGATACCTCTTCCAGGCTTTAAACTTTATACAATTGTTTTTGTGGTGGATTGAACGACTTAGATGGTTTCAACATTTTGTTTGATTTTGTTGATTATAAAAAAGGACATCACTGTCGCTGTTTTCTTGCGGGCATGTCTGTGGTGATAGTCGAAAACAATAGATAATTATTAAAGTCGTGAACACTTAAAGAAGGAAACATGTTATGGAAACACTGATATTTGGATTGGGAAAAATAGAAGATCATTCAAGGAAACCTTCTGAGTCGGTCCTTGAAACAAAAATTAAACCTGCTAACGGATAGAATCTTTCAAGAATCATGCCCTAAAATGGATATATAAGCATGAACTGTTATGACCTTTGGATAACTCTTCAAGGGTGTAGTCTTCACTTCTTGTCTTTGGCAATTAGCCATCGTTAAGCTGTCTGTATTCGATGTTTTAATTAGAAATCAAAGCTGACGAACATGTCAGTGGAACCCGCGATGAGTCAACCACGAGACCCAACGCCAACTAAGGCTACGCGGGTTGCCAGTCGAGAGAGCAATGAGCGGCAAGCCTGGAGTGAGTCGCCATCAGACCGAACTCAACTACTTCCCGAGGCAATTCGATGCTCTTCTGAGAGCTTCGTCAACGAAATGGTGAACGATGACAAGAGTGGTACAACGACAGGTTCGAGCTTACCGTCACATGAAGCAACTAATAGCCATGATAGCGAACATATTTTGCCGAATGAGGCAACAAGAGAAAACGAATATGAAGTTAATTTGAAACCAAACAGGAGAGTGCCAGATCTTTCTAATGGAAATGTTAAACCAAGTACAAATTCTTCTGAACGAAATGGACAAGACATACTATTAGAAAAGGAAAAGATTATAAAGGATTCGAAAAATTATCTCGACTTAATAGATGATTCCAAGTTTCTTCCTGCGCCGGTCATCCAAGATGGTGACTCCAAAGAGGCTGTTCAACTGGATGAATTCGCTTCTGCATCAGATCTTTCTACAGGTCCTACTTCAACCAAAGGTTTTTGGACATCTATCAAGGCGGTGAGTCGTTTAAAGTCAGGAGTCAAGTTAAGGGAAAAGAACAAGCGGAGGAATAAAAAGGTTTCAACACAACGCGTTGACTCTTTCTTGGAGAAATTCACCACGAGGCGAGGTGATCTGACCAACTACCCCGATGACGAGAAAGCCAAAAGCGAGGTTGTTGAAGACGATGATGAGGACGAGGATGAGCAAACGAAGATCATCGTCTCACCGGATAGTGATTTCCTAATATATTGGCTGACCATTGTTAGCATTGCCGTCATGTATAACTTTTGGGTGTTGATCGCAAGGGAAGCATGGCCCGAGCTGCAAGAAAAAGGTCGCATTGCGTGGTTCGTCATCGATTACTTCTGTGATTTTATATACATTTTGGACATCGTAGTCCAGGCCCGAACAGCCTATCTCGAGCAAGGTCTCCTTGTCTTAGATAGTAGAAGACTCCTGAGACATTATGTAAGATCATGGCAGTTTATCATCGATATTCTCTCACTCCTTCCAACCGACCTCTTTTACCTCCTGGATACCAGTCGTCTGCATCCAATTGTCAGGTGTCCCAGATACCTTCGAATTTACAGATTCCATTTCTGGTACATGAAAGTTGAGACTAGAACTCAATTTCCAAACACATTTCGTGTTATCAACCTTACACACGTACTTTTATTGCTTCTCCATTGGGCTGGAGCAGCTTATTTTCTCATATGCGAAGCCATTGGTTTGACTTCAGAATCAGATGAGTGGGTTTATGCTGGACCAGCAGGAAGAAATGCTACCTTGCCTCACAAATACCTTGCTTCGTTTTATTGGTCGACATTGACCTTGACAACGATCGGCGACCTCCCTGCTCCCGACAACGAAATTGAGTGAGTATAAAACAAAATATGCATCATTTCGCTCCTTAAATGTTTTATCTTATTATTTTCATCATTGCATCGATGTATTTGTTACAAACTTATAGTCTGAACATGATAGTCTGAAAAAAAATATTCACGACATACTCAATGAAAAATGACAATAACATCCAAAATGTCAATGTTAATCAATGGCATTTCAATTTTGAACGATTATGATCTATCACGAATTATATATTTTCAAAAGATATCATTGTAATCATCATTCTGATGAAATAAACTTTAAATAGATAACAACACGTCTCATTAGAACACCTGATAAATAACTGATAGGCCTTGCAGGAGACAAAGACGTAGATATATCAAATGCGAGACAATTCATGCTACAAACACTAATAAACTATATATCTTGTTGTACGTTTGATAACTTTTAGAGTAATGATGATATCAAAAGTGACTAATACAGTTGTTTTGATACGCCGTCTATGATAAAATTATTTTACTGTTTAGGGAGAGGATTCCTAGATTGAATAGTTTTGAATTATAAGGGGGTTTAGGTGATTCTTTTTACATTGGTACCGCAAATTCAAAATTATTATTATTTGTACTGCAGCGGTGGATGATACGTAGATAAATAAGTGAAATAGTTACGACAGTGTTTGTAGTGTGCAAAAATTCCTTTTTCAATCTTGGAGGCCTGTAAGGAAGGAAACACTATTAAGCGATTAATTGATAACTTCCATGAATTAGGTTAATGTCGACCTTGCCTTAGTTTCTTATTGTGTTGAATCAACATCTTTCCGTGTCTATCTGTTTTGTCTGTCGTCAACGTCCCCTTCAGTTGAGAATTATCGATAAAAAACGTTAATCATTATACGGTTTCCACTTTCCAATGATAGATATTTCCATGGAATCCTCAATTTCATTACCCTGAAATACGAAATAGACCACTGATGTAATTGATGGAAATTTTACCATCATAGTTATATATTACTTCTGAGAGTTAGCAAATTAATGCGTAATCTGCTTTGATTATATTTATAGATACTTCAATTTTGTTTTATTGATTTCTAACCATATATTTATACAGAATCATTATGTGTATTGCTTTGATTTGAAAGCATAATTGAAAATTAAAAGATATACAAAGAGACAATAATTCAAGGTAAACACTGTCAGAGAGAGAGAGATCCGTTAATATATGTGGAAATACACTGTTAAAAAATATTAGGTTAAAACTTTTACCGCCACGAGGGTAATTTTGACCATGGACCTACTAGCAAAGTAGGTCCATGTTTTGACCAATCAATTTTGGGCAGTATTTTACCCGAATGCGGGAAGCATATTGTCGAGTAAGGTTAAAGGGGAATGAAACCTTTGGAATAAGTAGGCTTGTGTCGAAACAGAAAAATCAAAGAAACAGAACAACGAAAGTTTGAGAAAAATCTGACAAATAATGAGAAAGTTATGATCATTTGAAAATTGCAATCGCTAATGCTATGGAGATCCTTCTATTGGCAATGCGACAATGATGTGTGATGTCACGTGTGAACAACTTTCCCTTTGATGGACTATAAAATACTCCCAAAATGTCTCTTTTTGCCTTTTCTGATGGTGATTCAAACTCTTTATCCATGATGTATTCTTTAAAAATATGTATTACATGCCCTCCTATAGAAAGAACACATGATCTACTGATCTACAATTTAAGTGAAATACTATAGAGTAATGGGGAGAGTTGCTCACAAGGACATCACACATCTTTGTCGCATTGCCATGCAATTTGGGGATCTCCATAGCATTAGTGATCGCAATATTCAAATGCTCATAAACTTCTCATTATTTTTCCGATTTCTCTCAAACTTTCGTTGATCTGTTTCTTTGATTTGTTCTAAAGGTTTCATTCTCCTTTGATAAATAATCAGCAAATACTTTATAATGAGCAAAATTTTCATCACACTGGACGAATAAAAATGCCAAAATAAAAGCTCAATGTTGGTTGGACACATAATTACCCTCATGGAGCACTTTACCCAATATTTTTAGAGTTTACAGTCTCTAATTAACCAACACCACAACCAATGCAATTAATATATCCAACTTCTCTGTTCTTTCTTTCATGAGGGTTTACAGCTTTTCTGTTTTGTTGAGAAGACATGCACTCCCTAAATATGTTTTCTCATGACAAAGGAAACTAACTAATGATCTGTTTAATGTCCTTCATATCCTTCGTGAGGTACCCCTTCCTCCTTTCCGTATAAGTAATGACGTCATCAGCAACAAAAGGAGCATGGCATACATCCAAACTTCCAGACATGAACTGATATTCGAGTGTTGTTGATTTCCATTTGATTATGTTTAATTACCATTATGACTTTCGAATTTGAAAGAAGTCTAATTCTAACAGGAATGAATTAAATAGGGGGCATTGCGATATGTTTTAGTAACACACCGCGCCAGACTAGCCCCGTTCGATAACTTATCCAAGTGATTTTGATTCGTTTCTCAAAAAAAAAAAGGTTTCCTAATTAGAAAATAAGATGTTCTAAGAATGAAGTGTTCTTTAAGTAATTTGAACATTGACTAGCAATTCTATGTATTCTATGAAGGGATTGTAATTATAAATTATAAATGCTTTGTCCAACTTACATTATATGTTAAGAGAGCTGTGCAAACACGTATCGCGCCTTTTACCCAATTTCATGACCTTTCCACTTTTGAGTTTCTCTCTTATTTTGACATTTATTCCAGTAAATAATTCGTTGCTAAGCATAAGTAAACAATCTATTTTATAGTTGATCTTGTTACCTGTTCGATATATGAAGTGGATATCACAGTTCAAACAATTACTTCTCAAATTACCGACCAAAGTTCGACACTAGGTCATATTCTTCTCATTCCGTTAGTGATCAAGTTCTCATAATTAGCGTAATTCAAATTTGATTTGGAAACATTATGATCACAATTAAAGTCATCTTACAACATCAACGATTGTGATTGTGTAAATTAAGCATATTTCTTGAGATGAATTATAGTTTGTGTTTACGATAATAAAGTAATCGTTTTGAGGACACAAATACCCCTCAGGGCACTCACACAAGCATGGAAAACTGACGGATGCTTCACATGGGCGAATATAAACATTTTATTATAATTTTAGATTCTACTCAGAACTATCTTTGTGGAAAAGGTGGCTGACACTTAATTAACTTATACCATTCTTCGAAGGGTGTTTAGCTAAACATTCAAAATCAGCAATTTATACTCGTAACTTGCAAGACTTGTAGACTAAATAATAATCAAAATGAAGAAATTGCTTTCAACATATTTATTCATGCACTTAATGACGATTTAACGGTTTTTAAACATACAGTTGGAATAATTATAAGGGAGGGGAGGAGGTATCATGATACCCATTGATGATAGGGATGGATGGATGAATGCGCCTTCAAACTCTCTCTCCAGTTGGTCTAATTATCGATTCTTTCATTAAGTGTTTGGGATTCTACTAATGATGACGTCATTCTTCTGTACTTTCAAACATTGATCTATACCATGTGGGAAAATTCAAATAATAGAAATTTTGAAGACTGGAATCTTAAATAAGTGATGATAATTTCCATGAAAATGAAAAGTGGTATTAAATTTTAACATTCTAAAGTCAGCAGGGTATAGGCATAATACATAATTTTTAACTCATTTCGATTATATTTTGAATACCATGTTATTTCTTTAATACCGATTGATTAAACCAATATACAGGGTTTAAACTCAATTCTAAATCCAGCTTCACTTTCTCGTTGACAAAACCGGGAAATAATTTCCCTTCACTAAAAATCTGACAAATTTCTCCCCAGGAATACATAAGATGATTTTAATGAAAAGGATTATCACACCCAAAACTGTTACAACTTTCTTATAAACAATCAGGCAAGCATGAAAAGGGTGATCGCTGTAAGCATTTTGATTAAAAAACTGCCCCATTTTATACCAATTTTCTTTAATGCAATTCTCGTTAACCCGAACCCCATTTGTAAGGCCAAGTGACGTGAACTGAATTATCAAATCATTGTCAACAAACGTGAAAATCTTTACATATCTACACTAATTTTTGTTCCTATAGCTCAATCCAAAGTTGGCAGTAATCATTCTTTTAATAAACATGATAAATGTAGATAGATGACAGACTTTTCAAGTCAACAATCTTGTTTTATATTCATTCATGAAAATCGAACTGAGATGTACCGGAATATATGATTTTTATAAAAATGTGTAGTAGATAATAATTTGTGGATGAATTAACATTCACTTTGTGTCTTTCTTACAAAACATAGTCCTACACATGGAATGTTTAATTTTACTTTGAAAACTGTAATTCCTATATGGCACGATACCAATAAAGCCTTTCTAATGATTAGAAATGAACAATTAATTGGAGCTTCAATCATTGTTATCAGTGTAATAAATCAGTGAAAGCATTTATCAAATAAAAGAGTTGTATTTCTTAGAAAGGAGGGAAAGCCAGTTACCTAGTTACCCTTGCCATGCTTGCAACTTTTCAATGGGATTTGGAAAGCTAAAACATTACGTAATGGTTTTCTCTAACACTAGTCCTCATTATAATGTAACAGTACCTGATCTATAAAAGCAGGCTTCAGTATAATTGATTTCTTCTTTTATGGGTTCTTTTAAATTCCTTCAATTTAGTTTTAGGTCTTTCTTTCTCAACCGAGAAAGGTAACACATCGATCGATCACCCTTTGAGAGGGAGCAATTAGGAACCTTTTATATAGATCTGATTCCTTACACCAACTCAAACCATAGAGCTATTAACAGATAGCTCCATGCTCAAACTACTTCTTTATTTGTGAACTTAGCTGTTCTTATCTCTGATGCTTGTTGGTAAAGAATGTCCCATCCAGTTGAATACACGGGAAGCTTTACATGTGTATCAGGGAAGATGACAATTCCCTGTGTGTACTAAAGATGTATTTATACTCAATTATATTTGCTTTCGATAATCTAAGCCGAAGTGAGACCCCCAATTTTCATGGGATTTTTTTTTTAAAGATAATGAGGTGTTCTCCTCCACTGCAGGGAGCTTTTAGCTTAAAATGATGATGTACTATAAAACAGGATAGTTAAACTCATATTTGCACAAACTCCCTAAGTTACTATGGTATTTCACGAAAGGGCTCGTAGAATGTTTTGTTCGATAGTCAGACGTATACATTAATTCTAGCCAACCAGATTCAAGGAAGACTTGTCGGATCCAGGGGCACCACCGGGATAATGAAGGGGGATATGGGGGCTATAAAGGTGACATCATTTTTTCCTCAGTAATAATAGGCTTAGGCGTCTTACACGGCTCGAAAATTTTCTTTCTTCCCTTTTCTTATCCTTTAAGTTTAAAACGCTTTTCTGAGAGTCTACATTTTTATTGAGCGTTCTATAGCTTTTGCGATAGGTGAAGTAAGTAGTGCACCCCGGAGTACACCAACCTTGCCTATGATGATCATGATTCGTTTAGATAGATACACACGGGAAAATATATTTACATTTCTGTGTTAGTTAGTTTGCTTAAGACTCTTACCTGAAAATCCTTAGACAATCAATATTTACCAGATGCTTGAGGCGTGGAGATTACCTCAAGGAAACCCTTTCTAATATTGGTTAAAACCTCTCGAATCATCAAGCGTAATCGGCTCGTACAAAAAGAATCGAAACAATAAGCAAAGTTCACACAGTGATTTCCATTTACATGTCACTGCGACATACGAATTTAAGATTACAGAACTTCATGAAAAATGCCTATACACGCTATTTTATCTTGGATTTTTAGTTACAATTTTTTATACTAAAAGTGAATGCATAATTTGAACTGTGACATTGGCTTCCAGTACGTCAGCGAATAAATTTCAAAATAATGCTCCTAACTTATAAGATACTACATGGCATGGCCCCCACCTATCTCAGTGAACTCCTTAAATCACCAACCCAGTCATACAGGCTTCGTAGTTAATGCTCCTCAGTCTCCCACCAGGTAAAACAAAGATTACACTAGGTGATCGTGCCTTTATCATTGCTGCACCCAAACTCTGGAATAGTCTCCCTTCCTCAATAAGAAATGCATCCTCTGTCAACTTATTTAAAACTAAACTGAAATCCCACCTCTTTCAAGAGAGTTTTTAATAAATAAGTCACTTTTTTGTTATGTATTTTGTAGAAATAATTAATCTTTACTTATTTTTCTTCGATTTATTTAGCGAACTTAAATTTATTTCTAAAATTTTTGCATATCCTGTTAATAATTGTTTTTCTGTTTATCTGTATGTATTGTAATGCGCAGTTGAGTATATCCAAATAGAAATTGCGCAATATAAATTTACAATTATTATTAATTATTACTGTGATTACGTTTGAACCGCGAATGTATACATTTATGTTGTACAAATGTGAAATGGATATTGTTCGTTCTTCAATGTCATCAAACCATTCAATCAAGATTGATAATTTTGATTGATTTAGATATTTTGTTTCTTCTCTTCGTCAGATACTTTGTACAAATTGTTGGATATCTGGTTGGTATTTTCATCTTCGCCACAATTGTCGGTAAGTTCCCTGTAAGGTTAATTTCACTTTAAACTTTGTAAGCCATGCTTGATCCAATATTTTCGAATTTGGAGAGCTACTGTATAGATTCATGGGCACATGATATTACCTAGAATAATTTTATGTTGCTATGAAATACTTTCAATTTGAAGGAAAGTATCAATAATCTCACAAATAACGAGGATCAATATTGCCACCGAATACAATCTTCATGATCTTGGCAAACTTATAGAGGCTCTATAAAACTAAATTTCTTCAAGCAAGAAGGTGAAGAAAAAAAAGATATTTCAATCAAAAGATACACAGATAAAAAATTCAGGGCGATCAAAAATGTGTTCCCTTATTATCAATCTTTGTGTTAATGCTATACAGGGCAAGTCGGTGCTGTTATTGAGAATCGCAATGCGACACGAATGGAATTTGAGCGTCATGTGGTAAGTAATCTAACCTCTCTTTTGAGTTTTTTTTTTGGGAGGGGGGTAGGGGAGGGGGCTTTGGATTAAAAAATATTGCGATTGCAAATGCCTTTTTTATTCTGTTATTTGGGAGGATATATAATTTTATTTCAAGTGTCGTGGAAAGAGGGCATGTGCATTCTAGACATATACCAACTCAAAATATGTAGCGTCACTTCTAGGTAGACTAATAATTTCTTATTAGTTTATTCAGATTCTTGTTAGTCCTTGCCAGTGATTACTTTGTGAACATAATAAAAAAATATCAACGTCCTGCAGAAAATCATCAAGTAAACTTAACCATTAAAGTGAATTTCAGTCATTGAATCGTTACTACTAACATCATGATTATGTAGTCATTGTTTGTTTGTTTCTTTCTTGTATATTTGCTGATATGTGTGATTATAAAATAAGTTTGAATTAAAATGAAAAAAAAATCTTAAAACAATAACATTTAGCGATTTAGAAATAAGTAGATGTAACAGCATGTTTTCTTTATTATTATTTCTAGGACCACGCCAAGCGATATATGCAGACAAATAATGTTCCAAGAGATGTTCAGTTGAGGGTACTTAGATGGTATGACTACACATGGACTCGGTAGGTATTTAGTCACACACGCTCTCTCCTCTCACCAACACACACTCTCAAACGATGGCACATCCCACGTACATAATCACCGACAAAAACTTGTTTGATTTTGCTTTTATTTAGAGATTATATCAGGCAAAATAAGGTAAATAATTAGAACAAAATTTACAAATCTTCATTTAGTGTTAACAACTTGATGTGTATAAGCTGCTCTGATTTTGTCTTTATTGTTATTTTTTCATTGTTGTTCTGTTATATCTCCCTTTTTCTTCTCCGTTTTTCTTTGTGATGTACTGTACTTTGTATGCATGTAGCCTTATTAGTTTTATGTTATTTCTCTACCTTGCACTCGTATGTGCTTTCGCGGAGTTGTCACTTCTATTATATTATAACCTTTTATGAATGTCTTAACGTGATTAATGCTGAGCCATCAGAAATGTTACTGAATTGAATTGAACATAGCCTACAATTATTATTTTCACTCCCCTGAAGCAAAATATGAGACCGATAGAACAAAATGCATAAAAATATATACTAAGAAAGCCAAACCAAGTCCCGACCAAAGATTTCATGAGGTTTATAATTGTTACTCCGTTTAGTAAGCTTCTACGAAATAGGGATTTTTAACGTTTGTGTTTAGAACGATAGACTAAAATGCAAAAAATAATATAACAATAGGAAAAGCATTAACATCGAAATATTCTTAAGAAACATATGGTTTATTATGTTTTCTTACTATTTACTTTTCACAGTGGTGCTACACAAGGACGAGGTGATGTCAATTCATTGGGGCTACTCCCAGACAAACATCGCACAGAACTAGCTCTCCATGTTAATCTACAAACTCTCAAAAGGGTAACTTGATCATCAACTAATACCAAATTCGTTATATATAACCCAAACTTCACATTACTGATTGATTGATTTTATTCGCCAAGTCACCAAACACATGCATTATAAGAGCAAATTACGCTTGAAGAGCTAACCCAAGAAAGCTCGGAAGCTTTATTTCAGAGGGCCCTCGAAATGACTGTGCACATAATAGAAATATTTGCAGCGATTCAAATTTCAACGTAATCCATGTCATGTCATACCGAGGTTTTACCTGACTGATAGAAAACACGAATGCCTGTGAGCAAGCAACCAGGGAACCGACGGCTTAAGGTCCTCTCCGAGGGACCTGGTAATGAGGATAAATGCCTTACCAAAGGGCACTAGCGCACCACTTGGATTAATACCTAATTTTACTTTTGGGTATACTATACATGTATAGCCACATTTTTCTTATTGACTTTAGATGTTTGTGAATAAGTCCCCTGATTTTTTTCTTTATTCTACAGGTATCAATTCTAGAAGTGTGTCCCCCGGAGTTCCTTCATGATCTTGTCCTTAAGATGCATCTATGTATCTTTACTCCGGGTGATTTGGTCTGTAGAAAAGGAGAAGTAGCTAGGGAGATGTTCATCATCTCAGACGGTCTTCTAGAGGTTATTGAGTAAGTATTCGTTATTGTTATTCTAATACTACTAGTATAGTAGTAGTAGTAGTACTACTACTACTACTACTACTACTACTACTACTAATACTACTACTACTACTTTTACTACTTTTACCTTTACTCTTCTCCTCCTCCTCCTCTTCTTCTTCTTCTTTTTTTCTTCTTCTTCTTTCTTCTTCTTCTTCTTTCTTCTTCTTCTTCTTTCTTCTTCTTCTTCTTCTTCTGATGATGATGATGATGACAGTAGGGGAAGGCGGGGTAAGTTGTGACAGTTTTTGCTTTTTGCATGTTAGAATTGATATGATTAATAATCTTGTCAGAATAAGT
Organism: Lytechinus variegatus; assembly: GCF_018143015.1. NCBI lineage: Eukaryota > Metazoa > Echinodermata > Echinoidea > Temnopleuroida > Toxopneustidae > Lytechinus > Lytechinus variegatus. Next base: position 81,609,322 of record NC_054741.1, read on the forward strand.
ACCTTGCCTTGAAATTTAATTCTTCTGAAATATTTTCCACCTATATATAACTTTCTATCCCCACACTGTAAGTCATCGTGACCTTTGAAAAAAACGATGTCAAATGGCTCAACTTGCCCCATACATGGGGTAAGTTTGAGCCACCTTCTGGGGTAAGTTGAGCCACAAAAACTATGTACAAAATGTATGAGGGGAGAACCAGCATGTCAATTTTTTGTTTAAAGTCTTTTCACTTGCTAATTCTCTATAAATACTAACATCCTTTAAAAGGAAAAGAGCAGTCATGTAAATTTGCTCCTTTCAGCCAGCATTTCAATCGATTTTTATGGTTTGTTTGTTTTTTAAGATACATTACCATAGGAATTACCATGGCTCAACTTGCCCCATGCTGTTTGGCTCAACTTACCCCAGTCCTAACTTAGTGCGATAATTTTGTATCCACACATTTATTATGCATCCATCATATAAAAGACTATATGACAAGAATGAAGATCCATACCTGAACTAATAATGTTGTTATCATGTCTTTATTATATTCAAAGACGTGTGTGTTTATAAAGCACTTATCTATTTCACACTCTTTTTTACTTTTTTGGCTGAAATTCATATTTTTCCCTCTAAAAAACTACTTTTTGTTTCAAAGTTGGAAACAATGTGGTGGGGTTAGGGGTTATACTATGGGTCATCAATACATGACACCACCACAATGTCTGACTCATTCATTATTGGACTGGGGCTGGTGGCTCAACTTGCCCCTATGCTCAACTTACCCCGCCTTCCCCTATAGTTGTTATTGCTGCTGCTACTGCATGCTGCCGCTGTACTGTATAAGTGGATAATGAAACGGATAATGATGATCAGGAAGAGGTGGATATTAATGATAATAATGCTTAGATATAACGATCCTAATAATCATCATCATCATAATCGTAAAGATCAAAATACCAATGATAAAAACGGTAACAATAATGATAACACTGTTGATAATGAAAATATTTCAAAAGTATTGCAATTGCGCTGATGATGACAACCAGAGGTAATCCCTTTACAATTAGATTTTGTCATTTCTCTTCTTTTAATGTGATTATCTTTATTTCGTTTCCATTGTTCATTTAGCGAATCTGGTCGAGTATTGGCCACTCTTAAATCAGGAGACTACTTCGGAGAGATTGGAATTCTTGATCTGGAAGGCACAAGCAACAGGTGAAATATATAGCTGTGGTATAATTAATTTCAACACTTCATTACTGTTTTTCGAAATCCATGATAAGAATGACCAGGAGAGCCTTTCAATGAGAGAGTATATCATTCTCTTGTTTAATGACAAAACTAAAAACTGGAATATGATATTTTTCACACGGTTTTTTTTCACATAAGCAAACATTAAGATAAGCTAATAATAACTGATATATATGCATGTAAGGCGGTGTGAATCATATCACATATCACAAATTAGTAGGTTATGAGACGAAAAATACATTTAATTTTGGTAAAATGGCAGAAAAATGCCTTTATTTTTGGCACATCGTATCCCTATAAACTCAATAAAGTCAATATAGTCATGTAAGTTAATAAATAGCTTTTTCAATTACTTGTAATGAAAAACAAAAATGTTGCATCCTTTATCTACAAAGTATATTGTTTACAAAAAAAAAATAAACAATCTGTACTGGAACAAGTTTCATAATTTCTCCTCGAGTACAGAAACTATTTTTTTGGCTGATAATTATATTTTGGCAGACGAATGGCTGATGTACTTTCTGTTGGATACTCTGAGCTGTTCTCACTCTCTAAAGATGACGTCTTGGGAGTGCTCAAGGATTACCCATCAGTAAAGGTGAGTACTCTATACAGCACAACAATAACAGCAGCAAATACTATACTAGTTTTGCTGCAAGACGGGCGAAAGTTCTCTGAAAAACAATTTGACATGCAAAAAGCGGGGCAAAAAGAAGTAATTTGGTTTTGACCGGGGAGGGTTACTGGCACGGGCCCTGTGTCACCGGAATCCACCATGTCTACATTTTTTCCTCCTAAAATAATTCAGTATCACTTCCATGGCCTTCTGTTGATAGCTCGTAATTAAGGAAGTGTATTTCATTTTGACCTTCGTTTAGGTATTTTCATTATAAAATGTTACATTCGTGTTTCCTTATTTACGAATATCTTTATCTTCTCGAACTTGAATAAGACAAGTTATCTTGATCGTAATGTTTATCCGGTGTTTGTCTCTATCAGTAATCTCCAAATTGCTAATCCAATTGTATCCATAATCTTCATGTTATATATTAATCCCAACTCCTAATCTTAATGTTGTTAATCCCAATCCCTATATAGACCGTGATTGAGGATGAAGCAAGGAGAAGACTCAAGACACAAAAGATGAATAAAGAAGAGTCTGACGATCATAACAACGTGGATGCTACGGACATCGACAAGGACATCGACCGTGTTAGCATCTTATCAGAGCTAAGGTACGTCAATCATCACCATTCATTCATCAGTTAAGTGTTAAAGATTTTTTCTTTCTCCATTTACTCTAGTAGATAACAGAGGTAGAAAGGATTCTAAATGCAAAAGAGCTAATCACACTCCTCTTAAAGTGAGCTCAGAGTGATACGAAGGTCCAGTCCGTTTGGAGTGGATACATCATTTGAGAGTGCATTATAACTCCTTCTGGAGTGAAAATGTAAAAAAAAAATATACACTGTTTTTCTAACTCATCCTTGCTCTTTACCCTTTTGCAGTAGTTTCAACGTTCCTCGGGAAAACAGAAGGGATTCCACTAAGAAGGTAACTGGACAGGAAAGCCAACAGACGAGACGGAATCGTGAGAGTATTACATCCCTTAACATCCCCGTGGTTAAGAAACGAAGAGCTTCTGTTTATGCAGGATCTCCAGACGTCGCCATCAAAGAGATCATGGCGATGGTTGAGAAAGTTGTGGCAGAAAAATTAGTAAGTTCTGAGAAGAGACACATTTTCTAACTCATTTTCACAGTGACATTTTCGATGCTCAAGATACCCCATGAGAGATTTCCTGTTGAAATAAACTCAGTAATAATTTGGCTATGACGTTCATACAGTTCATTTTTTAAATTTGTGAGATATACTCGTTTTTTTGTTTGTTGTTATAGCTCTTACCATGAATAAGAAAATATGCTGATGAATGCGTTTCAAAACCTTTTCGAAAAATAATATTGTTGCCTTATTACAGGTCAGGTCTACCCCAGAAAAATTGGTGATATGAATCAACAAAGAAAAATCAAACAAGAGAAACGCTGGAAATTTAATCGAAATCGGATATAAAATAAGAAAGTTTTGATATTTTACAGTTTCGCTTATCTTTCACAAAATAGTTATATGCACAACTGAGTGGTATGTAAATGAGAGAGTCGATGATGTCCCTCACTCACTATTTCTTTTGTGTTTACAGATTTGACAATAATAACCAAGTTTGAAAGAACTAAACAAAATGTTATAACAATGGTAGTTCCACATGTTCAGGGAGGAATAAAACTTATCATTTCATTTCACATGACAATGAGGGGAAAATCTTAATATTATATTGAAATACCAAAAAAAAATAGTTAGTGGATGACATTATCAGTCTCCTAATTTGCATACCGACCAGGATGTGCATATAACCGATTTGTGAAATTAAGCGAAATTTTAAAATGTCATAACTTTCTTATTTTACATCCGATTTTGATGAAATTTTCCGCATTACGCAAGTTGGATTTTTCTCTTTTTACTCAATTGAACGTTTTCTTGAGATAGTTTACTAATAATTTATAAACAGTTGGGAACTATCTACTGAGGGCACCGTATTTAAGAAAAATCTTACAAAATTTATTGTAAAATTGTTTCCATAATACAATAATAAAGTCATACAGTGAATGAAATACTTTGCAACTATGTAACACATAAGCAAAGACATTTCGATAACAAAAATAAACCAAAATCTCTACCCATTTTTTCTTTTGACCAGAACTCTTTTGCTGAGAATGCTCGAGTGCTGAGGGAGACTAATATGGATATGAGAGAGAAAATCAGATCACTACAGAAGGAAAATGATACCAAGACTTCAAAGATTCAAGCTTTGGAAAAACGAGTCAAAGAATTAGAAAACTAATGTCAAACTTTCAATGATCAGAAGAGAAAAGGTTTTATTTGACAAATGGACGATGCCAGTGTGTTTGATGGGGGGGGGGGGGGGGGTGGGACAAGATGATTTTAAGATGACGATATTCTCTCACTACTAACGATGGCAGATTTACATGACACTCCTTGGACATACGCGTATTCATTCCTTTTGTTTGTTTTAATTTCAGTTTTTCCATCATGAAACTGAATTTTGTGCAAGATTATGACCATAGAAAACATCCTGTAAGTGTAATATGGACTTTCAGGGATTAACCATAATTGAACTTTTGAACGGAGTTATTTTGAGATATGATATTTCGTAGATGGTTTTCTGCACTCATTAAGCATCTGGGGGAAAATGAGATTGATCAGCTGAGTCATGCATGAGTAATTAAAGATTGAATTAAAAATGACCATTTTTGAAAGTCACAAGAGTCGTTTTTCAGATTGTGCAAAATACAAAGTTGGGCAAAAGTTGTTTTGAGGTGAATTTTATGGTGTTATGCTGTTTTACTATCCATCATTTAGCCACTCCACACACAATTTTGATATCGTATGTTCATGGTTGAGTGAACACAATATCGCAGGGGCCGCGGAAGCGGGGGTGGGGGCCCACTTTTTTTCCAAAAGCATGTACAAAAATGTAAAAATGACCATACGATTGTGATTTTTTGCCTGGTCAGCCCCCCCCACACACTTTTGGCTCAGCCTCTCCCCCACACTTTGAAAACCGTTCCGCGGCCCCTGTATTGTGTCGTATCATCATAGGTTTTTTTTTGGTAGTATCCTCTACAACTTGTTAGGTCATATTAAAATTTGAAAATGTTGGTGTCTCCCCCGATTATAGGACCCTCCCCCATTTTTAAATTCTGGATCCACCACTGATTTGTCCATAAATTAAACTGATCATGAGAAATTGTGTTAGGAAAAGAATAAATTTATGCAGTATAAAGAGTATTCATTCCTAAGTTTTCGAATGTGCTCATTCAACCATGAAAATGTTAAAAGTTCGGAAAGTGTGTGGTGATAGAAATGATGGATGATAAAAACAACAGCAATTTAAGTCACACTCGAAACAGAATTTGCCCCCAATATTCACCTTTTTACCCTTTAAAATGAGTCTGTGACATTTAAAATACCAACTTTCCCAGTTTGATGCGTGCTGACTCATCCGTAAATAAACATCAATTTCATTTTTGCACAGAATTTTGCCCATAGGTTGATAAACATTACGACCAAATGACATTGCTAAAGACAGCCTTGAAAAAAAGTTCCACTATATTGAATAAGGGGTTACTTATTCTTAAACATATGCACCCATAATGTACATAATTCTATGAGAGAAGAAGTCAAAATTTTAACAAATATGTAATAAGGGGTTTGTTCATGAACGGTTTTTGTTACTTCTGCCAACAGTTATTTCATGAAACTTCCCACATGGCTTCAGAGTAACACTATCCAAAAGGTGCGCACACCAAAATAACAATTCGATACGGCACAGAGTGGGGCCAAGGCCTTAAACTTTCTTCTCATTTGCATAATTTTCGAATATTGTGTGCTCACTGATGCATTAAACATCGGGATTTTCATAAAAATCAAATCAAATGAATCATGCAAGGAGGTTTGTGGCAGATATCTATAGTTACAAATTGCATTTTTTCCAATAACGTAAAAAAAAGCTAATCACATTCCACATGTTCATTCAAGCGTGAATGTTTAATTAAACGCCTTTGAATCATTGAAGCATGTTAATTGGTCATGAACATAACAAAAAATTGATAATATATATATATATATATATATATATATATATATATATATATATATATATATATATATATATATATATATCATATACCCTCTGAAATTAGAGGCACAAAAAAAAACAGTTCATAATCCCACAAAAACGTAAACAATTACCATGTTATGATACTGATAGCCTTATTTTTTACTCTCTCCCACAAAAAAAGGATCAAATTTAGATAATCATTCCCCTTCAATAAAATATTAAATAATCACTGACACTGTATGTACAGTTCTCATGTGGTGCCAAATGTTTTCAATTATTTTAGAAATGTTGTTATTTTGTTTCATTTCCATATACATTTTTTCTCCTCATCGAATAGTTTGAATCGTTTTATTTTCTTTCAATCCTTTCTTGTTCTAATCATCCTCAGATATATATTCGGACAATCCGCTTGTAGGGGCATTGACAATGTATACTGTATATATGAAACATTATTTATTTTCCTGTTTAATTTATCCTTGTTTGACAAAATGACTGTAAAGCCCGACTTTCAATATTGAGATCATCACGGGTAGAATATTCTGCATTATCTTAAAGATGTGATACAATTTATTTTAAATATTTCTTCAATTGATTGCTAGCTTTATGGATGAAGCGATTTATTTCATTTTTAGGTTTAACTATTTTTCAAATGCAATGATCCACAGCTTTTAATCTAAGTGTGGTATACAGTGGTAAAAAAAATGCCAAACATACCACCCCCCCCCCGAAAAAATACTTTCTGAATGAATGATACATCGTGGCCTTCAAATTTATTTACACAACATAATGTATGCCAATCAAGATTAATGGACTTGGATTGCAACCAAAACTGAAGAAATAGAAGAATTGAAAACATGTGGTTTATGGTCTTGCACTCTGCATTGTATATGTTTCCTTCTTTTTACAACGTGGCATAGTTAATTTGCTTAATAGTAATTAATTGCAGTTTATAAGCTTTTCTGATAACAAAATTATTCTGGAGATGAATATTTATTACATTGTAAGTTTGTTAAAATATACATTAATGTGTCAAATGTGTATTTAGTTCTTTAAATTACAAAAGTGTGTGGAACAATCTGGAAATTAGCTATGTTAAGTGCAATATTTTAACCAGTATATTTGTGAATCATAATCATTTCCATTTCGGTATGTGTTTGTCTTATGAATAAAGTAGTGGTATTTTAGAGTTTTAAAGAGGTTTACGTAATCATATACTATTTTATGTTACAGCGGATTACAAGCTTATACCAAAGGCATTTCATCGACAGGCCTCACAGACTTTAAGGCCTCACAGACTTTAAGATCTTGCTTTAAGATTTATATCAAATAAGAGTGAATTAAAAGTTATCATATTTATGTGGATTCAGTTTATGTTTGTTCAGTTTCTATCATATATATTGTGTTTTAATATTAGAGCTGCCAGAAATGACGTAATTATACAAAGTATGATAATGAAATGGCTGAGGCAGTGAATACTTTTCTGGTTAAGTGTGAATAGAATTTACGTTCAATATTTTAGATTAAGCATTTTCCATTCCCCATCACCTTTTATTGCAGCAAGAAAACTATTAAATTCGGATTTTTAAGTTCATGTTTATTGATTAAAATCCATATAAATTAAGAAGCGATTATACTATATGACACACCATTATATAATTTTCACGGCAATACAGAGATACAGAGAAACTAAAGCACAAAGGGTTATGCATGTATAATTAAAAGGAACGAAATAGAGATGGAGAAGTAATGAGAGATGGAGGGAGAGAGAGAGGGGGGGGGGGACTCTAAAAACAAATCAGTAAAAAAATGACTAGTTATATAGGGTCAGCTTGGTGCAACTGTTATTCTAGTCATACTTGACTATTTTCTAGTCATATTTTACTAGAACAGAGTCATTTCTGACTAGAATATATGTCAGAAATGTGACTATCAGTGATTGCCATATCAGTTGCTCCCAGCTGACTACTGCATGGTCTAGTCAATTTGACTGATTTGTTTTAAGAGTGGGGGGGGGGGGGGGAGAAAAGAGAAGGGGTGAGTGAGGGTTGTGGGATAGCCCCAGGGGAAAGGCACATAAACATCACATGAAATGTGTATATTAAAAGGCAATAATAAAGTTACATAAAGAAATAAAGATTTCTGTCTGACTTATAAAACACGCAAATCAACCGAAAAGTAAGATGCGGTGGGTTTTTAATTTTTTTTTATTTTTTAGTATTCTTTCATTGGATCTCCCAGTGACATTTACAACAGCAGTGAAATAAAGACATAAACTGACGTTATAAATTTCATAACTTCATAAATAATACATCAGGGTACCAGTAAAAAAAGGAATTCATAAACATATAGATAACTTTATCAATCAATGCAACTGGTCCATTCGGGGCAAACAATCCCCATGATTATACTGACAGCACTTACGTTGGCCTGTCTTTAATTACGGTAACTATATAGGCTAGGAACAAAGCGATCAAGCATTCAAGTTATAATTTAATTTTGATCACTAAATTGCAAAAAGACGCTAAAACTAAACAATACAAATTACATTAATAAACAATCTACAATTTCTTTAGTTTTTAGAGATTTTGGGTAAAATTAAGGGAATCCCTCATCAAATACTCTGGGCCTTATATTTATCAGTATTAGTAGCAAATGTCTAACATGATGATGAAAATTGTGAACTATAACTTAGGAATGCACTGTTTTGAAAATGTTTTTTTTGTTTGTTTTCCCTGACTGAGTAAAACTTAACTTGAGTAAGAGCCATCTTTCTCTGTGCAGAATATCAGTCAATCGCCATCTACGACTAAATACTGCACAATAAACAATTTACACGTGTAACGTCTACTTCGGTCAGCTGATTAAAGTTATTACGTTAGGCCTAGCCTATTTTTTTTAAATCATTTAAACACAATGTCCTCTCAAGATGAAGATAATCCAAGCGGCGGAGATCATCCTGAATTCAAATTCAGCTCTCAAACTTCTCTTGAAGATTTGTAAGTATTTGTTAAATTTGGGTGATCAAAAAAATTGTTACAATTGAGTTGTTTGTGTGTTGTCCCGTTAATTAATATTGATGTTGGAATCCCCTGCAGACCCCATAAGATGACCCCCCAAAAAAACTGCCAGAGACAGAGTAGTCGGACTGTCATTTTCCATTGTGCAGAATACACAGATATTTGATCAAAATTTTTACCTTAGGTCAGATATAATTTGTGATATTTAAACTGCATAATTTATAATTTAGTAAACTAAGCATGCTAAGTAATTTCACAAAAGTTAAAAAAAGAAAACATAATAAGCTTTTCTAAAAATTAAGGGTGTCAAAATGGAAAAAAAAGATTGATTTCGCTAGGCAAACTACTTGTTTATGGTATAATTTGTGAGGGTATAAAAAGACTAAAATACTTTGTAAAGGATGTACTGTTTGTGCTAACACTTCTTGTTGAGGGTCCGATTTGAGCGAGGTCATGTGTGTGGGGCGGTACTAAACCAGTGAAAATAAAGGTAAAGCTGACGTCCATGATCACGTCAGTGACTTGTTTAGGGTGTCAGTTCAGGGAATACTTTTCAATAAGGGTACCGTTTTACTTGTTAAGGGTGGGTTTCACATACCAATACTTGTTAAAGGACAATTAGTCCACCCCAAAAAAATTTGATTTAAATTAAAGGAGAAAACTCCAACAAGCATGACACTGAAAATTTCATCAAAATTGGATGTAAAATAAGAAAGGTGTGAGTTGTGACAAAGTTTCGCTTAATTTCACAAAACAGTTACATGTATATGCATATCCTGATTGGTAGGCCTATGCAAATGACGTTATTGATGACGTCATCCACTCACAATTTCTTTTGTATTTTAGGCCTATCATATGAAATATTCAAATTTTCTTCTCATTGTCAAGTGAAACAACAATTAATTACTCCCTGAACATGTTGAATTAGCATTGTTCAATACTATATTTTTCAGTCAAGTTGATTCTTATTTTCATATCTGTAAAAATGGAAATATTGTTTAATTCAAACAATAGAAAACAAAAGATATAGTGAGTAATGGACATCATCGACTGACTCATTTGCATGTCACTGAGTTGTGCATATCACTGTTTAGTGAAAAATAAGCAAAACTTTGAAATACCATAAAGAATTCTATTTTGAGACAACATGAAATGATATTGAAATTCTTGGTGTTTATTTTTCCATCTTTCCCCAATTCATGTAACATCGTTTTTAAAGCAATATGGATATAATCTACTTGTGTTTTGGTTTACTTTGTTTATTTTTACAGGAGAGCCAAGGTACACAAGTTTGCAGAGGAGAGAGATTGGGACCAGTATCACACTCCTAGGAATCTATTAATTGCCATGGTAAGCTAAACCTTTAATACTGTTCCTTGCCCCCCCGACTATACCATCTAACGCTCTATACACCCCACAAGAGAGAGACTGGGACCAGTATCACATTCCTAGGAATCTATTAATTGCCATGGTAAGCTAAACCTTTAATACTGTTCCTCGCCCACCCCCCTTCCCTTACCATCTAGCCATCTATACACCCCACAAGAGGAGAGAGATTGCGACCAGTATCACACTCCTAGGATTCCATTAATTGCTATGGTAAGCTAAACTTTTAATACTGTTCCTCACCCCCCCTGATATACACCCCACAAGAGGAGAGAGATTGGGACCAGTATCACACTCCCAGGAATCTATTACTTGCCATGGTAAGCTAAATCTTTGATATTGTTCCCCCCCTCCCCCCAACCTTACCCTTTATACACCCCACAAGAGAAGAGAGATTGGGACCAGTATCACACCCCTAGGATTTTTTTACTTGCCATGGTAATCAAGACCTTTAATACTGTTCCTCCCCCCCCCCGACCTGACAATCTATACACCCCACAACCCCACACGAGAAGAGAGATTGGGTCAGAACCACACTCCTAGAAGTCTTATTACTTGCCATGGTAATACTGTTCCTTCCTTCCCCCCCCCCACAAGAGGAGAAACATTGTGATCATTATCATATCCCTAGAAACCTATTACTTGCCATGGTAAGCTAAACCTTAATTATTGCTCTTTCCCCTCGCACTACATCAAACTTTAATAGAGGTATATCATGTTCATGTAAGTCATGTTAAATGAAAAGGCCCACTGCTTATTAAGTGTGATGCTATCAAGTAGTAATTTGCCTGGGCTTTACAATATTCAATCCATGAAAGTATATCGCTTTTATTTATGTATTTCTACATTGTATGTTTAACCATACATGTATGTTTATTTTATCTTCTTGTGTACATTGACTTTACTTTTGTAATTGGTAGTATTGGTCGCATTTCATAAGTTGGGTATGCAAAAAGGGTGGTGGATGAACAATTTTCCATGCCTTGCCGTTGATAAATTGTAGCTACATCACAGCCCCATGACCGAATTTGTTGTGTAAGGTCTCATTTTGAAGCTAGAACTATAGGCTAAATATATAAAATTGATATAAAATAGATAAATACAATATCAACAACAAAAATTACAGCACATTAAGTTGCAAAGAACAACTATATTTTTACAAATTTGACAATTTTCAAAATATGCAAGAATTAGCTACATGAGCATGTTAGCTCCAATCGGCAACCTATTTAATTAGTAATTTTTTTTATTTAAAGAGAAATGCCAGTAGTTGCAGTAAACACTGATTTCATGAGAAAGTCTGTAAAACAAGGCTTAATTGTCAGTATATCATCGAGGGTCTAGATCTGGTACAGTTACATAAACTGAACTTTGTAAAATCTTGAAACCTATGCTGAAAAATGTTCACACTAAAAATCACCAAAACAGATAAGCGCATGTGGGACAGTGTATAATTATTGCTTTGAATGTCGGGGCCCGACGCTTGACCCGAATGCTGTGCTTATTTGCTGATTTCTCAGCAATTACACAATTTCTTCCAGAATCCTTTGGCACATTTTATTTATACAAACAGACACGTTGGTGGTCATTTTATTGGATACTGTACGAACTCATTTTGATATCATTACCACAACTGGCATTTACCTTTAAATTATGTAATTTGTAAACTTCATATAATATTCTAAAGTTTTGTATCATTGCCAAAAAAAATCCATGTAAGGGTGACAGTCATTTTTAGGGGAAAAATTGTGAAATTAAACATTGTTGAAATTAGATGTAATCAAAATAACAGATAACCATTTGTTTTTCTTTATGGATGTAAGCATTGAGGTACCAAAAATACAACTGCAAAATACAAGGGTGATCCAATGTAGCATTAATTTTTTACACCATTTTATGTGCAGCAGGTCCAATTTGAAGACTTAAATTTACATTGACGTCAATGTATTGATTAGATATTGATTAGTCATTTTAAGCAAAAACAAAGGTATTTTAGAATAAATTCCTCATACATTATCGTATTTGTAGAATGGTAATACCTATAACATAGAAATTGGACCATCTTATGATGTGGAAGCGCCGTTGTGTAGTGGTTCTGACTCTCGCCTTGTAATCAGAGGGTCATATGTTCAAATCCCACAATGGCCTAGTGTCCTTTGGCAAGGCGTCAAGCCACAATTTGCCACTCCCCACCCAGATATTAATTGGGTACCTGTTTGGATGCGAAAGCCTATGTAGTATGCCTATTAATCAAGTCTTGGAACTCATGTTGGAATGCTCCCCAGGGAGTGGAGAAGGTGCATACATTGTATGCGGGCATGTAAGGATCCGATGACGGGAGTAATAATGTATAGATTTTTAAAGCGCTTAGAGACATTGTTGCGATGTGTTAAGCGCTATATAAATGCGGAATATTATTATTATCAAGACATGCGACCAATTATCAATATTGTTTTGAGTATTCAAAGAATTTTTGAACCCCAGCCAATTTTCGAATGCAAACTTTTCTTGTATAGTCTTGTATAAATTTTGGACAAACATTCCATTAATGCTTTAGAACATGTTCACCCCAACATCAAGCTGATCTTAATCAAAAGAGAAATAGAGAAAGCAAGCATGAAATTCATTTCATGAAATCAGATTTTGAAAAAAGCAACAACAAAAAATCGAAAAAGCATGAATATGCACAACATAGAAGGCATGAATTGATGTCATTGTGATTCATTCAATATTTATTTTATACATCATAAATCTTTACTTTAATTTAGACTCCTCCTTAAACTTTTAAAGATATTTTCAATTATTTGAAGAAAATACAAAATAATTATTAGGTTTGTGACATAATTGAATCTCTTATCTGCATACATGTTTCTTCATCACCCTTTATAGTATCTATATTTTGTGCGAGGAAGGGAAACATCAAAATACCATTTTGTTATGTATTTGTTAGCCTAACACTAAAAAATGATACATGTAGGCATATGTGTACCCTTTTGGGGGTTTCAATTGTAACTCTTCCCTTTTCAATGCTTTTTAGCCTTTAGTAGAATAATTTTTCTCACACATAATAGATAAGGTACCCACACAAACTGAAGTTTTACATTAGTATAACAAAGGAAGGAAAAGAATGTTCATTGTGACTTGATTTTTCATACAATTATGTATACAAATTATTTTAACTCATAACAGAAAGCAATATTATTTGAATTTTTTCATATGATGTGAAGTATGTGCATGTGAACATACCCAAACATAAGTTCCGAACATATATCAATCCATATGACATAATTCATTGAAAAATATAGTGAGGAGATAATACCAAAGGAATGTCTTCATATAACTTGTGAAATGGTACTATGAATACAGAAATAAAAGAAATCTCCACATTTGTTTTTTGTTTTTTGAATGCTTTTTAGCCTTTATTCGGATAATATCACATTTTTCATTTATACAGGGGTAATAAATAAAATATACAAAACTAGAATTTAATTCGTCATGCGGACGAATTAGGTGGTCTGTCATGATTTTTCATTCAGCGTCGGCTAATGTATGAAATGAATCATTTAGATATGATTGATAATCTTGATCGTAGACATCCAAAGAATAAATTTTGACCATTGCCAAATGTGATTATTAATGTGGTGATGACAATCGTCAGACATACATATTCAAACAGATATATAGAAGATAGATCATGATTATATACATGTATATAGATGGATGGCGCGATGGATGGATCAAGTGATGGGTAGAGAGATATATGATAGGTGTTATATTAATAAAACATAAATCGACAGACATATAGATAGATAGATAGACAGATAGATAGGTAGGTAGATAGAGACAGATAGATTGATATAGAAAGATAGACATATTCAAATAGATATATATAAGAGAAATAGATAGATAGATAGCCAGACAGACAAACATATAGAACGATAGATAGACAGGCAGATAGATGGATGGATATATAGAAAGATAGATAAATATACATATCTAAACAGATAGGTATATTATATTAGACAGAGAGAGAGATAGATAGACAGATACATATACAAAGTAGGTGGATAGACAGATTGACATATAAATGAATAGATAGAGTGAGAGAGAGAGACATATTCAAACAGGTAGATATATATTGGAAAGAGAGATAGACATATATGTCATGTAGGTAGATAGACAGGCAGATGGATAGATAGATAGAAATATAGATAGATTTATAACAGATAGCAGATGGACGGATATGATTAGATATATATAATATGAAAAAAACTAATTATAATCTGTTTTATTTTGCAATATTTAAGCTATAAATTATTAGAATTGTTATAATTGATCGTGTGCAAGATAGTAAAAAAAAAAAAAAATCATGTTCACCCGCGGACTCGAACCCCTGCCCGCATGGTTGAATGAGATGCAAGTCTGACGCCTAACCGATTGAGCTAGCATATTTCCCATAGACTTTACACGTAAGCAAATTTGAGAATTACAATTCCAATTTTGCAAGCGAAATACGGGCATGATCCCGGCATCTGATCAAAAAATGGAGGGCACACTTCCGAAAGCTTAGAATCTCAGCTACAACATACTAAAAGCTCAGGGAAACCCGACTAGAAAACATGGAGATATGGCTCACGAAATAGAGGAATGTCGAATCTAGTTTTGAGAAAAAGTCATGTCCCATAGAGATTACACGCAAAATGAGGAAAAATGACATGCCTCTTTTCATCGCTGTTTTACGCAATGATGCGTAAAAAACGATCTATATTTGAGAAGTTACAGCCAAATTTGCATAAATTTGATGACGTCATTTTTGAAAAAATGAAATTTTTAGTTTAGGCGCCATTTTGATGACGTCATGATAAAATTTAGGGACAATGGTGACATGAAATCAAATCTACAACTAATACTCTATCGATATATGAAAAAAATGGGGGGTCAACGGACTATTTAAAGAGCTACAGTGAATTTGCAATAGGCATGTTTTTGCCCATATATGGCCTATAGTGAGAGCTCGCGCGCACACGTGCTGCAAACTTTAATGGGTGTTAATTTCTATATTAATGGTTGTAGAAGGTTGATCAAGGTATCAAATTGCTCAGAATTTTATTAGCAATGCAATGATATTAAAAGAAACGGTTTTTCTGCGTTGCGTTAAGGTGTAACGCGCGCAAATTTTTGAAATGCTTAAAATGACCTGAAACGTACCCAAAAAAATTTATAGGTCATTTGGACGATTTTTTACCTTTGACGCGCGTGCGCGCGTCATGACCTCTACATGACCTTTGATGACATTGACAGTTGACTCTTGACATGAAGTTAATGTCATGTAAATATTGTTAATTTTTGATAATTGATAATGAAGATATGATCAAATGAAGAATTTTACAAAATGGCGCGTAGATGACGTCATCATGACCATATGACCTTGAAAAGCTTAGTTTGCCGTCTCTATGATAGATTCTATATATGACGAAAAAATCAGCAAAATTGATTCAGCCAATTTTGAGAAAAGTTGGCGACAAACATAGGTGCCAAGAATAAAGAAATAAAGAAAGAAAATTCTGACGAAATCAATAGGTGATCTGTCATAGACAGACCACCTAATTAAGTGAAGTACATTTATACAGCAATATAACAAATGAAATATTATACATTGTTTGAACAAAGATTATCATAACCCATAATACAAACAACAGTTAATTTCACTTGAATATTTTACTGTATAATAATGCGGTATTGTAGGATGAAAAAATCTTAACATAAACCAAAAATAAAAAACCAACAAAACAAAACAAAAACGTGAAGGGGAAACAGCCAAACTGAAACCCATCTACTTTGGATGTTACTGTATATGAATAACATCCAAAAGATAAAGTAGATGTTATTGTATATGAATAGCGACATCTTCTGCTGGGATTTATGTAGTGTAAAATTTTATCAGGATTTACTTTGTTTCATGAACTACAATATTGTTAGGAAGTTAGGAACAATGTCAGTATGCATTATATAAATGGCAAATTAAAAACAAAGCTCAGTTTCAGATTATGTTTATCCTGGGCTATCATAGATTAAATACCACTGAGGGGGAGGGGAGGGGAAGGGAGGGGGGGTGGTGTAGAGAGTTACAGTAAGGGAAGGCGGGGTAAGTTGTGACACTTTTTGCTTTTTGCATGTTAGAATTGATATGATTAATGAACTTGCCTTAAAATTCAAACCTTCTGAAATATTTTTCACCAGTATATAACTTTCTACCCCCACACTGAAAGTCACTGTCACCTTTGAAAAAAGGAGATGTCAAAATTTAAATGGCTCAAATTGCCCCATCTGTGGGGTAAGTTGAGCCACCTTCTGGGGTAAGTTGAGCCAAAAAACTATCAACATGTACGGGAAGAACCAGCATGTCAATTTATTTGTTTAATGCAGGATTTAAAGTCTTTTCACTTACTAATTCTCTATAAATACTGACATCCTCTAAAAGGAAAAAAAACAGTCATGTAAATTTACTCCTTTCTGCCTGCATATCAATGGCTTTTTAAAGTTTGTTTGTTTTTTATACATTACCATAAACATTACCATGGCTCAACTTTCCCCATGTTGGTTGGCTCAACTTACCCCAATCCTAACTTCATGTGATAGTTTCGCATCCACACATTTCATGCATCCATCATTTAAAAAACTATGACAAGAATGAAGATCCATACCTGGACTAACAATGTTGTTCTATCATGTCTGACTCATTCATTATTTGCCTGGGGGTGGTGGCTCAACTTGCCCCTACCAACTTACCCTGCCTTCCCCTTCTTATCAGGCTTTTAAAATATAAATTTCAATGGAATTACATTGTTGTTTGAAGAAAGGGAACGATTTAAACCCATCTGCAGACCTTTTTATTGACAACGGTTCTTACATGGTTTTAACTAAATTCAAATTAACACAATGAATCAGTGATTGAACTTGTATTTGAATATCCTTGAGTTTAAAGAAACCAAAATTCTTGATATGTCTGAGCTTGGGAGAAACATTTGAATACTGAATTTGTTTTGCAGAAATTAATTTGGATTTCATATGGATTTTCTTGTAATAAAATTACCAAACATACACAATCCCATGCAGTCCGAAGACTGATAAATATGAATAAAAATTGTGTGTCCGACCAAACAGGAGAAGAAATTTATTCATAAACTTGAAATGGGTGAACACAGGATGTTTGAAAGTAATCCATGTATAGTCTGAACTTTGCACACACGTTTGTGAAATTTGAGGCAGAAACTGATTCATAAACTTGAAATGTGTGAATGTACTTGAACAGGAGTTGATTCATGACTCTCAGCTCTCAGATAGTAATACTTGGTTGACCTTGGTTGACCTAGGAAGGCAAGATGACCTGACCTGGGTGATAAACAAAACCACATTCTCATAAATTTATGAGATAAAGGTGATATCACTTCAAAAGAATGCAAAGACTGGCTGTCATTTTAAGAGGGTTCCTGTGTCTTGTTCCTATTAGCCCTTGGAAACAAATTCTGGAGAAGGTATTTTCTTTATTTTCTTTTTTTTTATATTCTTATTCTATATTTTTATTTATTTATTCATTCATTCATTCATACATGTATTTATTTATTATTATTTATATGTTTTTTATTTTTGTTTTATTCTATTCTATTTTATTTATTTTTATCTATTTATTACTAATATTTTTTCCAAGGGGGGGGGACACGAGCTATTCCTTTGATATGACTCCCTTGCTTAAAAGATACAATTTCAGTATCTATGTTATAGAATCCAATCAATTCTAAATTCATGGAATTGGATGATTTTGATTGGCTGTTGGGCATCATTACCATGGTAATTATGTGGATGGCAACAGTTACCTTAACAGTAACTTTAATGCAAATGGTTGGGGCAGGGGGGGGGTCATTTTATGATCACCGCAACCAAGTAATGTCCCAAAATACCTTTCTATAGACTGCAAGGGTAGTGATTTTATTTTATTTGCAAGGTGCAGACTAATGAAGACCAATCAATCTTGAAGATACCTACCAGGGGTGCAGTTTGAAGCCATCTGCTGCTATTTTTGGCTCATCCACTCATAAAAATGTATTTTTTTAACAGAGGGAGAAAACCGAGATATGTTGCTCCTGTTCATTAGAATCATTTTTTTAATATGGAACCCAGTGGTATTTTATAAATCCTATTAATGGGGAATATTTCGGACATTTCTGATGCTAAATTGCCCTCAACCCCCATATATTACAGGATTATGTTTAAGTGATTTTTGTAGGAATAATTGAGCTAAAGATGGTTTTTGACAAAGTATTATATAGATACATGCAATATTTGATAGCAGTTTGCCTAGTGCATCAGTTGGTGGCCAGGGAAGAGGAGAGAAAACTTAATAGGTCCTAAGTTATAAAGTCATATTCAGTGAATTATTCTGACTTGTCAAAACCAAAATCACTATGTCATCAGCAGAGAATGTAGTGTATTCATCCATAATCATAGCCTACAGTGTACTACAATGTCTTTTGTTTGAGCAGTGGAGCTATAGTGTCTTATAGCACCATGGTTTGATTTTTATTTGTTTTTTTTTAGCAAAAAATCTTTGCTACTCTTTTTGGTCGAGTCCCCCCCCCCCCCGGGTATTTTACGAGCTGATTATGGTGATTGTCATTCTCATTGGTGAATTGAGTCAAACGTAAACTATCACAGTGCTCTCTTGCTAAGAGATGGGTTCAGGTCTCAGAATACCTGATAATTCGTGCATTCACACCAGTTTGAACCAATGATAGAAACAAGAACCTTACTTTATTTTACTAGCCGATTATGGTGATTGTCATTCTCATTGGTGAATGGAGTCAAACGTCAACTATCACAGTGCTCTCTTGCTAAGAGATGAGTTCAGGGGACCGTTTCATCAACATTTTTGTCCGACAAGTTGTCAGATCTGACATCTTTCCTTGATTTGGATTGGCTGAAAAGCACTGTTCCTATGGTAACTGTCGGATAGAATGGTACTTGTCGGATAAAATGTCTGACAAGTCCTTTCATGAAACACTCCCCCGGTCTCAGAATACCTGATAATTCATGCATTCACACCAATTTGAACCAACGATAGAAACGAGAACCTTACTTTCCTACACAAAGGCTGCACATCCTTGCATTTGTTATGCTGTCATGCTTATGCCAGTCTTGGAGAATTCCTTGTGAAATTTCTTGTAATTGTACATAATAATTTGTGAGTTATCTTTCAGGAATGAATTTGCTTTTATCCTGGCCAAATACCTGGTATTTTATACTTCCCAATCAAAAACTTCCAGGTATGATTGTGTAATCAGTATAAAACAACCAACATTTCTTTACAATTGGAATTCTAATCTGAAGTAGTAATGATGGCAAAGACTGGATTTGCTTTCTTCTCTTGCCCTGAATGGCTATGACCTTTGACTTTGACCTTATGACCTTGTGATTCATAATTCCCATTTCATGGCATTGGATGCAAGGATGACCTGTAGAGGGAATAATACAGCTGATGTCATCCATCTATCATTTCAGAGAGAAAGAATTAGACCTGGATGGTAATATGCCATTGTTGCGGATAAAAAGTAGGTCTTCATTTGAAAATGAAAGGTCAAATCATCATATTATGACCTAGTTTTTTGTTCACTCACCTGTTCGTGACTCTTTGGTCTCAATAGATGTTTATAATAAGTTTGAGCTTTTAGATCAATTTACATCTAATGATGTTATAGTAATTTTCACCATTGAATTTTCTTATTCAAAAGACTGATTGGGCCCTGGCAACTAATTCATACAGGCTTGTCTTTCATTGGCCACTTGGTTCCAGTTTGTAATGAATTTATGCAAACTAACTATAAGGAATATATTTATTGTTTTTAAGGATCAGCTTTATGATGAATATCGGCTATATATCACGTCCTATGCAAGTTCAATAATTTTCTGTATCAAGGAATTGAAATCACTTCCTACATTATGACCCACTCTTTGCAAGTTAGCCATGTATATAGCTCACAATGGTTCTTCTATTGTTCATTATTCTATTGTTGCTTCCATGAAAGCCTCTCAAAATATGAAAAATAGGTCAGAAATGGGTCAGACATTCTAACTTCAATGAATTTTCACAACATATTTTGTTCCAAATGCTTTACACTGGCTATGATGAATAAAAACTCTGATTTTCATATTGATAATACTTTGGCATATTGTTGATATTTGTTTTCTCCCCTTTTCTGTTTAATTGTTTCTCCCTTTTGCTGCATTGTCAGCTCTTTCTAATATTTATTTTTAATATTTATATTTTGCCCTTTTCTCCTGGCAAAAATTATTTAACCCTGTACTATAGGTGGCACTAAATGGCAAGTTAGCCCCACCTACATGTATAGTGTGGGATTACAGGTCAAGTCAACCCTAGAAAAGTGTTGGTTTTAATCAAGAGAGAAAAGTAAAACAAGCTTATTGCTTAAAATTTCATCAAAATCGTTTGTCAAATAAAGTTATTGAATTTTAAAGTTTTATTTTTTCACAGAACAGTTATGCACAACCATGTGCCTACTAGGTCCATGGCACAACTTAGTGATATACAAATGAAAGAGTTGATGATGTTCCTCACTAATTCTTTTGCTCTAATTATTTGAATTATACAATATTGAAATTTTAGAGATTGGACAATATTGACAAACTTGACAGAACCTTAAAATGTTAAAACAACAGTAATTCCCCGGGGGGCCACTTCCATTTACGAGTGGATACCATGTGCTACCATGAGATCTAAAAAAGCACCCTAAACACATATTTCTATATTCCGAAAATGCACCCTTTAACAAGTAGGCTATTGGTGTGTAAAACCCTACCCTTAACAAGTATTGGGAACAAAATGATACTATTGGCAAGTATTCCCTGTATTGTACCCCTAAACAAGTACAGCGATATTTCAAACAAGGACGTCGGTTTACCTTTACCTACATCATTGGGATTAGTACAGCCCAACTCGCGCAAATCATACTCTAAACACGCAGTGTTGACTCCTGGGGCAAAAAGTACATCCTTTATAAAACATTTTGGTCTTGATTATTTATACCCTCGCAAATTTGACCCTGAACACGTAAATTTCCTTGCGAAATAAATACCGGTACCCTTTTTTCATTTTTTCAGTGTTTTTGACACCCTTATTACGTTACGTACATAATGTGCCCTATCTTGAAAAAGACATCCTTTTTATGTGTTTTTTGGGTCGCGCATGGTATCCACTCGTCATTGTAAGTGCCCCCCCCCCTGGATAATTCCACATGTTGAGGGAGAAATAAAATTTGTTTCACATGACAATTTTGATAAAATTTGAATATTTCCTATTTAATGAAATACAAAATAAATAGTGAGTGGATGATGTAACCAGTCACCTCATTTGCATATCAATCAATTTGTGGATATAACTGTTTTGTGTAATCATAAAGTGAAACTAAATTATCATTGCTGAACATATTTTGTTACAAAAGAGACATATACACACATGTATAAAAAAATATGAAATGGTTATGATATCATGTAAACACATAAGAAAAATGAAAGTGGGGAGATGGCATCACTAACCCACCTTATACACGACAGCATTAAACTGTTTTGCTAAACTTTAAACTTTATTATTGCTAATCAAATTTTGATGACATTTTTTAGTGTTTTGCTTGGTGAGTAATTTACTCTATTTAGATACTGATATGTTCAACCCCTTTAAGGATAGTATGGGGCTTACAATAGTCCAGGATTAAGAAAGTGGTGTGAAAAGGGTATTACTCTTTAAATACTTCTTTTTAATCTCTAGTCTCTCTCTCTCCCTTCCTCTCATTTTAACTATATTAAACTTTCAATAGAGGTCAAGACTTTCATTGTCTGTTAGTTTCCCTGTTTTGTAGAGTAGTATAGTGATGGTTCAGTTGAGTAACTTCTCTGTATAACATGACTATGCACTGTAAAGTAAAATGAAATCATTGTTAGGTTTTCTTTTAGGAGTAGGGGGGGGGGACAAACTCATGTGCATGGTTGGATGGTTCTTCTGTATATGCAAACTTAACCTGCCAAGGATAATTATTTGAGAAACCAATTTTATGCTGTATTCAGCAGAACAAGCCCAGACAAATGACAAAAAGATTCAGATAGGGCTAACAATAAGAGGAATTTTAAATAGAGCTTTATTCCCCCAATTTCCCTAAATCAAGCAAAGAGAAAAGGAGAAGGGTGTGTTGTTATGCTGAGCTGTGTATGTATGCTAATACATGGTCATCTACTAAGAAGTTCTGCATTGTAGAGGCTCATGCTATTTTAGGTTTGGTAAATCTCCATAAGTGATGATCACCATTCCGGTATTTTTGTTCACATCCTTAAACTAGAGAACCCAGTGTTTTGTGAAACAGAAAAAGGAAAAGTTTAATGGAAGAACACATTATTGCACAGAAAAGACAGATATCGGGCAAAAGTATTTGAATTGGGGAAAAGAGAGTGAAATTTGTGAAAATCAAATCAAAATACAATAAAAACAAAGCTAGTTGCAAAAGTGAAAACTCTGTCTTATCAATCTTGTTAAGCAGCATTGCATACATTTGTTAAGCTTCATCTGCTTTAAAACATGATTGTCCAAGATTTTCACTGTGCATTTCACTGAAGAACTCAGAATATGATGTTCAAAACAGCATACTGAAATTATGGAAATCAGAAACTTGTGACATGCTGTATTATGTTTTCAGGTTAAACTGTTATGGCTCGGATGATATACATGTAGGTGTACTGTAACTTCTGTACGATTTTTTTTAGGAGGGGGGGGGCACAAGGCTGCTTTTCTATATTATAGCAGAAATGGAGATGAAATGAAAAAAAAAAAAGTTTCCATGGTTGTATGATGGTCCAGCCAATAAAGAGCTTCATAATTTCTTCTTTGATCGATTAAATTCTTTTGGTTTTAGAGGATTTTTATTGCAATTAAACATGAAAATTTATCATGGTTGGAATAAAAAAAAAACCCAACTGCATACTTCCCCTTTTCACTGTACGAAGCAGATTGTCAAGCATGAAACAAATTGATTTTTTTTTAAAGTTACAATTGGTTCATTAATTTCCTTCTCACTCAATTTATCTTCGAGTAGACTCTGCCTTGATATTCTATGACATTTAAATATTCTAGAAATCTTTCATTTTGATAGATTGGGCTTTCTGTCAAAGTCAACACAAAGGCTTAAAACTTGAGCATGATCGATGGCACATAAAATTTAACATCATTTCTTGGATGAATGTTTTGCATAGCCACACCCCTAGTACACTCTAAAACGTGAAAGGGTGCAAAGGAGTGCAAAGAGGGACAGCATTTTTAATAAGGGTGGGAAATGCTGTTACATCATGGATCTTTTTCATGCATTTTGCCTTTTGTTTTTTTAGAGTGTAGATGTTGGGTAGATTATAAGACCATTAATAACGTTCACTTGTTGGTTATTCACAAGAATGAAAACATGTAATCACAGGCTAAAGTTAATGCAAATGTAAAATAAATTGAGTTGTAGTTCTTTCTTTTCTTGTTCTCCAAATCTAATCATGAATGCAAACATGACAAAAAGAAATTTTACAGATCATTTTCAGAAAATTTATACTGCAGGTAATGATTTAGCCTATTCAGAATATTTGTGAAGGAATGTTGATCTTGAAATGTAGACTAAATAAAGTCATAGATGTGGTATAAAACTATTCATTATACTCTGTACAATCCTCTACAAATCTTATTGGAAAGGGCAATCAAAATGTGGTTGCCTATCATTTTTCATTTGATCAGTCATAAGATGAATTTGAAATACTTTGGAGTATAAATTTTCAATAGCCATTATTTGCGTTGTAATGTATAAATTTCTTGATTATTGAAATTGGAGCATGATATCTGTATATATATACATTTCTGATTACATTCATAAATGTCATCCATATCAAGTGACTTTAATTTAGTTAGAATAAGCTGATTGATTTTGTTTGTTGAATCAATCTGAAATGAGTTTGTTTTTCATCATACTTTTTTTTTTTTTTTCAGGTTGGAGAAGTTGGAGAATTATCAGAAATATTGTAAGTATATAGTTTTTTTTCCTTTAATTATAAAAGTTTTTGCTAACTGTTATTGTTTAAATCTCAGATTATCCCCTCTCCCACAGTTTCTTTGTGTCTTCTACACAACATAAAAACATATCTGACATAGCAAATTTGGGGTGTTATTCACCAGACACGAATCCCAGAAGTGAACTTTGGAGTATGTCTTTCCAAATCGTCATTCATATACAAATTTTTCTTTTTGTTGGTCCTGGTTTTATTTATGAGCTTATGAAATGCTGTGAAGGGTATGACTGAAACATCCTGCCAGCAATATTTCTCATATTGTCATAGTATTGAATGAAAAATAGGATTCAATTATATTTTGGTATAAGAATCCCATGCCGTGTCAATGCATTGTTACGAGTGTGATTGATTTGTTTTATTATGATCTGAAAAGAGCTATGTGATTGAAACATTCTATACTAGGTATGTAGCTAGCTTGGGGGGGACGCTCACATATAAGATTAATGGTACAGGGACGTGCCGCTTTGATGACCCCCTTTTTTCAGACCAAATTTTCACTTCTGTAGATACTCTGAATGACAAAAGTTCCGTTCAGAAGCAGCCCCGCCCTGCTCGCAAGACCCTCGTTACAAAAGACTGCCCGGTATATATCCAGTTCCCGGGAACCTGTATCTAAACCTTGCATCCTTGTTCCTTAGATCCCCATTTTAGGGTTTCGTGAGGCACACCCCCATCAAAATAGAATTTGAGTGCCTCCCTCCCTGCTTGCTATTTTTATTTCAGTAAATTTAATGTATGTATCTTAACCTACATGTTGAGGTAAAATTGTAGTTTTATTACAAGACAATTGTCTTTGAGCTAGTACCATGAGCATCTTTGGATGGTACATGTGTGTGGGTGTGTGTGCACTTTATATCTACTGATTAATATTAATACTTATATTTCTCATTCTTTTACTCTTCATTTGCTTGAGTGTGTCCTTCCATGTTTTGACTGTACAATCACATCATTCATTATTAAGTGTTCTGTCTTTATTCTTCATCCATATATCACCCTTTGGTATTTTAATAACTGTATATCATGATTATTTAGCTACACTATATTTCTCTTTCCTCTCTTCACCATTTAAAATATACTTGCTTCTTTCATTAGTCCTTCTTTCTTTACTTCTCTCTTCAAAAGATTCTTCCTCTAAATATTCTGCAGATTGAAGATTATATTTCTGTCATTCTCAAGAATGTCTTTACTCACTTTGAAGATACAGTCAAGTTAAAATTGGAAGTTTACTCATCATGACTAAATCAAATACAACCTCATTTTAGCACCCTGGCATTGAGTCAATAGAAGCCACGTATTCAAATTCAAATTCAAATACATTTTGGCATTCCTACCAAATTTGGCCTTTGCCCCTCAATTTCTTTCATTTCTTATCTACCTTTGTATTTCTGTGAAGTACTGAACTAGTATCTCTTGTTTGTAAGCCATTTTCTGTCAGTTTCTCCCAGTTTAGACTGTAAGAAATAATCGTACAGCTCTGCAGATATATTTCCTTGTCTGACATCTGCTTTGGAAAATGGCAGTAATGTCATTGAAGCAACCCAATCACACTCATTAAAATTAGCCATTGAGCACTGTCTCAATTTGGAAATAAAAATGAATACTTTTTAATGAATATATTTTTATAATGATATATCAAAGCCCTCTACCTTTTTTTCCATTTCTGTATACAATAACTTCCCAAATTTTTATATGTGTGTTTCTTTACAAAGTCCTTCCTTTAGTTTCATGTGTGTTTCTGTACAATTTTATTTAACAGGTTATACAAGTTTGTTTTGTCTGAAGGGGGCCTTTCAGACACTGCTCTCAATCAATATGGTGTGTTTGTCGAAGTGATAACCCTGCTTGGTAGTGTCTTCCCTCTGTTTACATATAATATCCAAAGTTTGACTTCTCTGATGATTTTTGCTACTATTCAATGGTTTATTCTTAGCCCTTTCTTTTCTTTCATCTCACACAGTCAATGGAGAGGAGAGGTAAAGTCAGGAATTCCAGGTGAGTTTATCTACCCCCCCCTCACTCCATCCCCACCCCTGCCCCTATCCCATGAATAGTTCAATTCATCAGACCAAGCTCCAAAGGTAAAGTGGCATTTTGGGAAGTTCAGTATTTTTGGCGGGATTCATTTCTGTCTAAACTTACCAAGTTCCCAGGTAACTGATGTACATAGACCTAAATGTTTCATACTTGGGGTCTCAAGTTGTCGGTGCCTAAAAAAATTACAATATTTTAATGGGTCTTTATGTAGGCCTACATTGTACTGTATGCATACATGTGATAATATGCCTATTTATGTTTTTTCTGCATTCTCATTTTGTTTGGGATGTGGGGGAGGGGGGTGGACTCAACTAATTGATTTGAATGAATATTTCTAGTAGCATTATATGCTCCTGGTAAACCTTCTTGTTTGGATTCCAATGTGACATTAAATGTTAGATGCATGGTTGGGGTGTAGCCCCTAATTGACCATGCTCCCAATTTTCTATTCCTAGTTCATCCCAAATAGATATTGGCTCTTCAGCTGTTCACCCTTCCTTTCTCATGTCAGATCTCAAGCCTTTTTTTCTCATTTTGAGGCATTTTACGGTTTTGTGGGTGGGGTTATATCATATGGTTCATTATTCTTTCCTTATGACCTATTGAAGTATATCATAGGACTGATATTCCCTTATCTTTGTACATTAACCCATGAACTATATCCATCTCAAAGAGCAGAATTCGTATTAATATATCTGATTAGGGATGATTGTGAATTTCAAGTACCCTATCTGCATGTTTACCCTTAGTAATCTAGAGTACTTTAATGATTACATTTAGATTCTTCAATTATATACATTAAACATACAGAAAGTGTGGCTCAGTGGATAAGTCTACAGAATTTTAACCACAAGGCCTTGGGTTCAAATCCCTCCAGAGTATTTATGTTTATTTGCCACTCCCCAAGATATTCTTTGAAAGCTTCAGCACCTTATCAGGGTAGGCATGGTAAAGCTGTGGTATTAAATAGTATGCACCTCTCACAAACATTGTGTTAAGTGCTATATCAGGCAAGGGATTGATTGACAGTTACAGGATTTTTTTACTAAACAATGGCTGGTTTGATGCCTGTTCTCATGATTCAGCAATTATATGTAGGTCTGTTGCTCCATCAAGGGAAGTAAATAGTCACAAATCCATTAAGTAAACTTTATTGTGAAAGAATACACTATTTTTGTTAAATGTGCACAACTGCAAACATATGAACATTTGACCATGAAGATGCAGTATTTGAAAGTTAATAAAACCAGCATGAACAAAAAACAACTCAAACAGTATTTATGAAAATTCCTTTAAAGACCCATCATGTCTGTAATAGGAATTATGTTTGACATGAACCATTGTGAGTTTGGTTTCATTTCACAGCATGTGGATCTGTCTGCCTGGGGTTTAATAATGTAATCTAAACCTCCGAGTAAAATGGTTCATTATCACTAGAGAAGTTCAGGGCCATTTCGTGACATTTGCTCCTGTAACAATTGATCCTACAGACTCACAGTAAAATACACACTTTAAAGCAAAACATTAATGCAAGCTTTAAGTCTTACCTTAACATTAATCCTAATCCTTACTCGACCCTTGAAAAACCCTCTCGCAACCCTAATCCTCACCTTATATCTTCAGAGAAATCCATTTGGTCTAATTGTGTAATACTATCATGGCTATACAACCTATACAACTCACTTGGTCTACTCTCAGTTTGGTCTAATTACTATTTGGTCTAACCTACATTCAGTCTAGTTGTAATTTAGTCTTATCTCCTGATTATTAATTTTCACTTTGTTTTATTTCACACTTTATTAAATGGAATTGAAGTTTTGTTAGTATTAATAATTGAAAACTGAAGATGAGGATGCGGAAAGATGTGGCATGCCTCAAGTAATTTCTGAAATTCTAAATCACGTTCATCCTCCTGAAATATTATGCTTGTCTAGGCAGCATTCACCAACTATCACTTTATCATGATTATAGTTTTTCATGTAGCACAACTGCACAAGCCTACAGTAGGATATATATATACCCGACATGTTGTTGATTAGATGCATGTCCCATATAAATGAACAACATGAAATGTAAACAAATTACTACAATTGCCCATGTGGAGATACTAAGCCTGGTAAGGCGAGTCTCATTCATTTGGGGTTCCAGTCCATTCATAAACTTTCATGCTCAAGCCTACATCACAATCTATCACTATTCATGACATGATCATTTTCAGAAGAAAAAAACATTGAAGCATTGCGATCTTTCACCATTTTTAGAATTACGTTAACATAGAGGGAAAGTAATGCTTTTAGCTTGAAAATCATGCAAAATGAGTTTGTTAACATCCATGACATGAACATCCATAACATAATCATTTTCAATCTGCTTGTAAACCACTGATCGGAGATTGGAGTGTGGAACTTGTCTACGTGTGATTATTCATGAATGAAGTGAGGCTAGGAGTTAAGTCTTGATTTTCATGAATTGTATTTAGGCTGCTGTTTTGGTACACCATGAGTTCGAATCACAAACATGAATCATAATTTCAAACACTGATGTTAATCATGGTAATCAGGGTTTAATATACCCTTTTCCAATGCTGTTTCTCTGTCACTTCCAGACTAGCCAGTGCACATCATAGTGCACACTTTAATTATCCTCATTCCTCACAGTATTCTGAATCTATCACGACCATACTCCTAACCCCATAGGCCTTCTTTAAACTTATGATAACTCAAAGTAGGATAAATTGTTAACAGTCAATGAGTCTCACATGTAGATTATAGACTAGACTTGAAATGTCTATTATGTTGCTTCATTGGTCCTTTTTGAAATTCTTTGTTCAAAAAAGAAGGAAAATTTCCTTCAATGGTAATCTCTATGAATTCCAAATAATGACCAAAAATATTGGTGGAATTTGAGCCATGAAATGGAACATGTTTTTGTTTATCATTGTAGGTAGAATCAATATTGAGATAAATAATGATTGTTGAATAATACAGTCAAATGTTTTGATAACAGACCAAATCAATTTTGTACCTGTAAATACATGTATTTACATAAAACCATAACCTTGACATATTTCCTCTACTTAGGGCCTATTTGGGTTAGTCATGATAAGTCATAACTGATTTGAAATCTTTATTCTCTCAAATTGTTCTCTTCAGTTACAATCAATGCAAATAAACTCTATTCAGGCATATATTTAGATGAGGCGAACATGTTTGCTGTATAGAAATGAAGAAACAAATGCAAATTTGTGGCAAATCTGCAAATGGATTTGTCACGGTGTTTACGAAATATTGTGGTCATCATCTGTAATTCTGAATTAAAATTTGAATTTGATATAGAAAAAAAATTATTTGACTTAAAAGTTACTCTAATGAATACTTGGAACAATAATCAAAACATTTTGATAATGAAGAAATTTATTCAATTGCTGCATGAATAATGTTACATCATAATAGGAGGGTGTAAATACCTAAATAAAGATTATGTTCCAGTACCAGAATATTTTTTGTATGAGTCTCAAGTTGAATAAATTTTTTTCTCATGCGGTTAATCATCCTTTTGATCATGTTTATTGTCATGAATAGTCGAAGACTGGTCAGAGATGAACAAAGCAGAGCATTATCACTGTTTACTGCATACACATTACCCAGAGGTGCCGCAATTTGAAGGTGAAACAAGATAGTCCGCATTGTTTACCATTATTACCTCTCCTAGTCTTGAAATACAGACTGGTCTGACGAGGATATAATTCACCTTGTCAAAAACCTCAGTGATAATATCTCCTCTATCTCTCATTTTCCAACCAGAAATGGCACATTGGTTTGCCATCCACACTTTAAATGTCATTGTTTCTCATAATGACAATACTAGCTTTCATTGGCTTGAGTACTGACTCATCCGAGAAAGGGGGGGGGGACTGATCCTCCATGGACAAGAACTTGGATATGTCATACATATAATTTGCCATTCCAAGTTGTCCGTCATTGATTTGACAGTTACAGGCAGTTCTCATTGTTTCTCTCATTAATTTTTCATTCTCTCAAACACAGACTGGTCAGATGAAGACAAAGTCCACCTTGGACAAGAACTTAGTGATGTCCTCATCTATCTCATACGCCTTGCACAGAAGTGCCACATCGACTTACCGACTGCAGCGCTAGATAAGATAGCCCTTAATGCGCACAAGTATCCAGCGGCCGTGGTCAAAGGTTCCAGCAAGAAATATCTGGAGTACGACAGCTACAAGGATATTGAGGATAAGAGATGATATAGTAATACTACTGCAGGTTCATGGTAATAAATAGCTTTTGTTTTGGATGATGGATTCGTCTATGGTGATTGATAAGTATACCTGTGCTGTCGGATCTTAAAGTGTTTCAGCCCTGCAAATATATTGTCTCGTTTTTAGGACAGGACATGATTGTGGGGTCATACTGAAAATGATCACATGACCAACACTCTATTGTCATGCTGTTGTTTTCAGGACAATGCTTATTCACTTCCCAAGCAGTGAACTGTTAAATGATGACACTTCAGAGTTGTTCAGTCATCGATTTCATTGTCATAGAAGCATCTTTTGTCATGTGAAATGAAATCTCCTTAATATCTTATTCAACATTCTTTATATTCAAAAGACACAAGGATTCAGTGGTATGGCAGAAGTGTCATAGCAAGGAGGAGGTTACTGGTTTTAGAAACCATATTTAGTGCCCTTGTGTCCTTTTAGTGTTATAACCTTCTTACGATGTCTTTCACAGAGAACCTAGATCTTTTGATCCTGGTATGATTATTATTTCAATTTTAGAGCACATATATTCATTTTTAGCATGCCTATTAGAAGTATGATAAAACATACCCCTAAGAACTGTATTTTATCTAGACCCGAAGACTCTCCTAATTGAGTTTGGGGTGTGCAGGTGGACCTCTACACCTATGTTTCCACCTGCTCTTATATATGCAAAGCTAGTGATGCTTCTCTACACAGGACATCCATTTAACATCCTGTCTGAGGAATAACATGGGATAACATTTTGTAGATTTAAAGAATAAATCATGTTGATGCTCCAGAATTTTATTTAGAGTATATGAGGTGAGAAATACTTTCAAAAGATTGTAAGGTTACTACATAAGTAGTAGTAATTGAAGTTTTATCTTTTTTAAATAACTGTCTCATTGTTTTGTTGTTGATTTTTTTAAAACATATTTTGTTGCTTAAAAAAATGATGTTGACATGTGTGTTTTAGTTTGTAAGAACAAACCTTATGCCCAACATTGCAATCACATTGGAAGGATTTGATGATATTAACCATCAGATCTATGGATGAAAGTGCAACAAAGTGATTGATTCCTGTAACAGCCATTTGAATATTTCTCCTGATAGAATGAAAATACCAAACCTCTTTATTTCATTCTCGTATGTTTGTTCAGATATGTTTTCATCAAAATAAAATTATGCATGACATGTATTTCATCTTGACTTTGAAAAAGTTTAGGGTGTTAATTGTATGTTCACAATTTTTAAAACTTTGTCTCTAATTTATATCATTGCTTAATTGATATTGGTAAATGTGTTGACTAATCTTTTATACCAAAGCATTTCGA
Source organism: Lytechinus variegatus (assembly GCF_018143015.1). NCBI lineage: Eukaryota > Metazoa > Echinodermata > Echinoidea > Temnopleuroida > Toxopneustidae > Lytechinus > Lytechinus variegatus. Next base: position 81,641,449 of record NC_054741.1, read on the forward strand.
ACAATTAAAAATGTTAATCCAAAGAAATATGATGGATTTGCATAGTTGTCAGGGATTTTACTTTTCTGTGTGGCCCAGTGGATTGGTGTCATGACTTTTAAATCGGATGTTATGAACAGAACTTAATATTAAGTGTTGTGGCATCTTCTCAAGCCAAAATGAGTAAAATAACTGACCTGCATCCCTGCTGGCTAAGTGTACGTCATTCCTTCACAATTAGTGTCTTCAGTGCTCTTCTTTTCATGGAATGATTTGGTTTAGAAGTGATGTGAGCCATGTGGCCCCATTGCATAAAGCTCTAGTAAACTCTGACATATCTGATAACTTTCATAATGAGTAATGCCACAAATAAGAAGTTTACCATGTTAAAGGAGAATGAAACCTTTGGAACAAATAGGCTTGTGTAGAAACAGAAAAATCAAAGAATAAGAATAAAGAAAGTTTGAGAAAAATCGGACAAATAATGAAAAAGTTATGAGCATTTGAATATTGCAATCACTAATGCTATGGAGATCCTCCCATTGGCAATGCGACAAGGATGTGTGATGTCACTGATGAACAACTTTCCCTTTAGTGGACTATAAAATACCCTCAAAATGTCTCTTTTTTCTTTTTCTTATGATGATACAAACTCTCTATCCATGATGTATTACATGCCCTCATGTAGAAAGAACACATGATCTATGGATAGATGTGATAAAAGAGGCAATTCAAGTGAAATATATACTTAAGTAATGGGGAGAGTTGTTCACAAGTGACATCACACATCTTTGTCGCATTGCCAATTTGCTATCTCCATAGCATTAGTGATCGCAATATACAAATGCTCATAACTTTCTCATTATTTGTCCGATTTTTCTCAAACTTTGGTTGATCTGTTTGATTTTTATGTTTTCACACAAGCTATCTTGTTCCAATGGTTTTATTCTCCTTTAAGCTTTATCCAATCTGGCTCAGATTAGTTTATTGTGTTCCTGTTGATGTTGATTGTATACCTTTGTTTAGTTCCATTTGATTTTCACTACTAGTTTATTCTTAGATCTATATAATGTACGGTATGCCATTTCTCTCAGTACTTTATCCATTTTACATAAAATGACAACTCAGCTAAAATATGATATTGAATTATGTTAATGATGATAATGTTTATGTTGATGATGTTTATGGTTATGACAGAGTAGATGACTGTGACTACTTCTACTACCACCACCATTTCTATTTTTCTACTACTATTGCTACAGCTGCTGCTGCTACTACTGCTACTACTACATCTACTACTACTTCTCCTGCTACTTCTATTACTACTATTACTACTACTATTACTACTACTACTACTACTACTACTACTACTGCTACTACTACTACTACTACTACTACTACTACTTCTACTACTGCTACTACTACTTCTACTACTACGACTACTACTACTTCTTCTGTCTGTTACTTCTTCATGTTCTTCTTTTTCTTCTACTACTACTGCTACTACTACTTCTATAATAATAATATTAATATTTCAGATGTTTTTTCAGGTTCATTTCTCCCTCTGATTATTACCCAAGTCTTGAAATGCGCAAGCAATGAAGTCTTAATGATTTATTACACAATGTGTTTTACATTAATTGAATGATTCATAAATGCTTTTAAAATATACTTATATTTTGGTTACATGACATGGTGACTTTAGTATGATTTGTTTCATAGTTTGTTATTTTGTGTGCAAACATTAGGAGATGCTTAAATTATATGCAATCTAACTTCATACCAGATGGCCTGTCACACACTTCCTTTGAGTAAACAATTTTCGCCATCCGGCGTTTAATTCGTGGTAACCGTTCAATTTACATGTGTGTTGAATTGACATACTGGGGTAGCACTATGCTTCTCAAGTGCAGGGCGCCTACAAAAATAGTTTTGAAGTAGAGAAAAATAGATGAAGATCATAATACTGAAATTTCATCAAAGTTGGATGAGAGATAAAAAAGTTATGACATTTCAAAGTTCGCGTTATTTCACAAAATAGTCTTATATTCAACTCTCCCATTTGCTTATCCTGGTGCCTTAGAGTTTTGTTGAAATATCATAGAAGCAGAACTTCTAGACATCACAAATTTTCTTGTTACACTTCTGGGCCCTGTGATTGATCCGATCGATTGTAACTATGGAAATCCATCAGTGTCATAATGTTTTTCTACAGGAAATGTGCACAATGTCCTTTTTATGCATAGAGAAGCGCAGTGAATTTTCAAGAAAACAATGAATGCATGAATATACATCACAGCTAGAAAATATTTTAAACAAACGTGAATAATAGATGTTGACGTTGCTGGCCGTCCATAGTTGCAATTGATCGGATCAATCGTCACTCTATGTACAACAGGGCCCAGATTTTAATGAAACTTCAGCTTGTTTGATTTTTCTCTATCCATACACACTAACTCTTGTTGTGTTGTACTTGACCTTTAAACCAGCTGAAGAAGATAGATGTAGCCACTCACGCTGATTAATCGAACGTTATCGACAGACGGTAGTTTGTGGCAGGATTTCATGATAAGTAGACTTCATAATTTATGCATTGTTATACATTTTAGAATTCACAAATAAATTGTGAAGAAGAAACATGGCATTCAGAGGAACTGAGAAGTAAGTAGTGTGATGTTTGGGGGATGTTGAACACAAACATGATAGATGAACATGATTATGATGATGAGCTTGGGAGCATGCAGTCTCACCAACGAAACAGGCTCCATACTAATGGTACTTTATTTATTTCAGTTTTATTTACGCAGGGTAGCCCTTTCAGTTATAGAACTGATTTACAAAGAGGCCCTGCAGTGCCTACACCGATAAAAAGAAACATATTTTACAATGGACATATAAATAAGATACAATCATAGTATCATACATGAAAATTTTAACCATTTAGGTTCAGAATAGAATTTCCTGGTGTTACTTCGAATTCCTTCATTCTAGCCTCAGTTAGCCTTGTAAACTGTATCAGTAAGACTTTTGCTTGACTCATACCCCCCCAAACAAAAAAGGGACCACAAAGAGGATCCAGGAGAGGGGGAGATAATACGGGGGTGGAAGAAAGAACACGAGAAAAGAGAATATCTGTGTGGGAGGGGGGGGGGTGCGTGAATAGAATTACATGGAGTGAAAGGGGACAGGAGTTGAATGGGGTGGATGGGTGTGAGTAAGAGACATAATCATGAAGTGTTTGTACATCCATGCACATCTCACATGATATATCTGTATCTTTGAGGATAAAGACAGCTAAGAAAAAAAAGTGAAATAACGAAGAGAAAATTGGTTTAGGAAGAAAAAAAGGCCCAATATTGAGAGGGATGTAAAAAAAAATCGGAAAACATCACCAGAAAGATTGTTCCAATAATGACGAGCGCCGAGAAGTTGTGTGGTAGTATAATTTGAAAGAGTAGGGAAAAGAGAAACGTCACAAGTAATTGTATGAGAATGGTGGAATTCCATTTTGCTATGCCAGATTATTCAAGGTCAAGATTGATTTTTATTGAAGGGACTTGTAAATCCGACGCGTAATGATAACCCGTCTTTGGGTGTGAATTCCGAAAGTTCAAAATTAATTTCGTCAAACTTGGATATTACATACGCACGAGGAAACTCGACCTTCCTAAATCAATGGGAATTATATTTCAAGCACATGACTTATATTACCAATATTGAGACGTGATTTATGGACCAATAACGCCCTTTGTACGACGAAGGCAGCTATCTCATCAACCATCGTATGGAAAGTCGTCATCATGATCACAATAACCACCAACCGCCATCGATCACCATCATCACATCCAACTACCGCCATCATCACCACCACCGCTATCGCACATCATCATCACTATCACGATCATCGCCACCAACACACTGCCATCATGCATCACCACCGCAATGAACATGGTCACCGTGGACCGCCGCAGAACAGGGGGGGGGGGGGGGGAGGGAACTGCCCCACATTTTTGGAATCAACCCCCCTCCCACTTTCAAAACCGTTCAGCGTATTCCCTTATCACAAGCACCAACACCCATCACAACTATATCCCACCACCATTAGAACCACCTCCCACATGGTCACAGACATCATCATGATGAAAACCAACATCCAACCATCACAATGATCACACCCACCACTCCCATCACCGTCAATGGCACATTATTTTAATCTGGCGTCATTATTCCCATGGAAACGAAATCCAAGTTATGATTGAAGCAAATGCCGAATTATGAATAAGACCCTGTTGTACAAAGAGTTAAGATTGATCCGATCAATCGCAACTATGGACGGCCAGCAACGTCAACATCTATCATGCATGTTTGTTACAAAAAAAATCTAGCTGTGATGTATATTCATGCATTCATTTTCTTGAAAATTCACTGCGCTTCTCTTTGCATAAAAAGGACATTGTGCAATTTTTGTTGTTGAAAAAAATATGACACTAATGGATTTTCATAGAGTTACGATTGATCGGATCAATTGTAACTCTTTGTACAACAGGGCCCAAATGTCACAGGAACGAATGTTGAGTAGCACATTAGTCCCATCATGGACCTAATACAAATAGGTCCATGCGGGGGTCCATAGTCCCATCTAATCACCACATTCCTCCTCATCGCCACCACGATACACCAAAATCATTCACACATCTGATCTTACCCCTCCCCCATAATCATAACCTATAATGATGTAGGGATAGGACTTCTTCATCCTTGTCTGGTTTATTTCCAATTCGTCTAATGCCAATTCGTCCAACTACCAACTCGTCTACTATCATTTCGATCTACCATCGGTTCGTCCACTATCCTCATGGTCTAAATGCCAATTCGTCCACTCCCAGTTTCGTCTAATAACCAGTTGACCCAATAACCGTAGGGTCCATATACCATTTGGTCTAATTGGACTTAGTGTGCAAAATGAATGAAAATGAAATGGATATCGGACCAACTGGTTATGAGACGAAATGGTCATAGAAGAAATGGTGATTAGACAAAGTGATGATTGGACCAAATGGTTATTGGACCAAATTGTTGTTAGACGAAATGAAGATGGACGGGATGGCATTATACTAATGAAGGTAGACCGTGTGGTGAGTGGATGAATTGGCAATTAACCCCTTGTATGCGATCCTTTTTCTTTTGTGGTCTTGTACCGTGAAGAGATCGAAGATAAAAAGACATGTTTACGAACGAAATTTCAGAAAGAACTTTTCACCAATTTTATTAACCAAAAGAGACAACATAGTTTTAATCTTTATACGCTTTTAACCTACTTTGAATATAAAGAGAAGCTGACAATAAGCATTTGATAAAAAAAATATTTATACGGAATGTACAAAAAGCGCCATTTCAACAGATAATGAAAGAACTCAGATATCAGAAATAATTTACAGCAAATTTTACACATACCACTAATTAAACCAAAACAGAGGATGTTTGTTTTATAGTAATCAATCATGGCAGATCATGCGATACTGCTGCGTCAAGCATGTTAGTTAAATAAATGTGAACACCCGATTTAGATATCTTTCTAAATCCTCCACTTCTAGCCATGTTTCCTTGCGGGAATATGGGTCTATACCTAATGTCATCGAAACGTGTTTTGATTTGAAAACTAAAATTTCAACTGCCTTTTTTTTTTTCATTCACCAGGGCTGCTCGACGAATAATGAGCTTATTTCTGTGGTTATTCTATTCTTTGACCAACTATGATTGAATTGTAAAAAGGGTGAATAAAGGTTTGCACCATTCAAGCTTAGCGTTACCTTTACATTTCTCAGCATAAAAAATGGCTTTATCGATTAGTTGTCAAGATTGAACTTCGAACTGTTGTTAGTCTATTTAGTCACGTACACGTCGATGCATGTAGTATAGTGAATTATGTCCCAATTCCACTGATATGAGGGGAGAGGTATGAACAGTAGAAGTGAATGCCAAAGAATATTTTTTGTCAAATGAAGCACACTCTACCAAGAAAATGAATAACAAAAACTGAATGGTGTATTCAACTTTGTTATCTAAAATCATGTAAAAAGACTATCATATTGTCCACTTATTTAATGTCAAAGATAATTCCCACAAGCAAGACATAATAGAAGTCAACCTTTGAAATGCATTCAAATTAAGAGCACAATACTGGAAACAAGAACTATAATGCGAGCTTCATGGAGTAAAATTCAGGGAAGCGATATTAATTCCTGTCACCAAAAACATGAAATGGGCGAAGTTCGTTACACAATTCTCCATTCATCTGTGGTTCCTGAGATCTTTGTCCATGAGAGAATAAACAGAAAGGTGTTATGACATGACTATATCCCCAAAGATATGTTTAGATGTAGTGGATATTCACTCGAAAGAATCCTGCAGCACGTCCATTTTGAATCATATACTGTTTGATATATTGACGCTGCACGCTATTTTGGCGTCAATTCGGTTATAACTTTTATATAAGATATTTACAAGAACGAGAACCCTTTAGAAAGTGATTACATCATAACGTCATTACTGTATTCACAGTTTAAGATTTCCATATTGTTTTTTACTTAACACATTAATACAGGCTGATTCCGAAATTCTAAATCAGTCATAAATGGCGTCCCGTGCGCAACAGACGCCAAAGCCTAACACTATCATCCCGGCTTCAACCAGATACACATAGGCCTACATGTAACGAGAATGATAAACTTGATTATTTTATCTACTAAATATAATTATTATGAAAATGTACAGATGTATGACATATTAATCAAACAAAAAATATATCGAGAAGACCTACTTAACCAAAAATATACACACTTTATACACGAAACTCGAAAAGATAAATCATTTCTAAGGTCTACCTAAAAAAAATAGCAACAGTCATTTCACATCACGGCTATAAAACGAATTTTGATCTATATTCCAAATAGACCTTTGCTTTCATACAAATACATAAAAGAGTGTAGAATATTACATGGCTAATAAAGTCAAAGGACACAATGTGATTCGGTAGTTAAACAAATAAGTAAAGTGATGAATGACTTCAACAGAAATTATATAAAAAGAGTTAAAGACCCTAAACAAACATTCACAGAATACGAACAAGTAAAATGTACAGAATTTCACAATTAACTGCAAACATTTATAATATATTTTCTTTATAACAAACCTAATTTTTTTTCATCGAGCAACTACACTTAGCAAAATACTCAACATCCATAACAATATATACATGTATATAGGCAGTACTATATTTACCTCGATCTAACTTAATTCATTAAAATGCCTATAAAATAGTTAAGGCACTTGAATGAATAATGAAATACTTTTATACAGAAACGGAACAAACAGTACTGAGTCAACTTATTCTCTATTAACATTCCAATAACGATACGAGGACAATATCCAAGCAAATACATAGCAGGTATTAGTGGGGTTTCTCCGAATGACAAATGTATCTTTTCTTTCACTCGTTATTTTTTGTGTTCATTTTCTTACTTGAAGTGCAATCAAAACCATTTGATTTTTTTGCATGAATGCACACTATTCAAATTACAATATTATCGATTAAACAATTTCTGAAAGGTACGATAGAGAGAAGAGGTATTGGTTTACTCTGATGAGATGGGTAATAAAGAATCTAGTCTGACATGATAGGTCTGCCATCACACCAGGAAAGGGAGGGGTGTATCCATTCTCTTAACTCATGTAACTATTCTTTCTCACTTTCTCATCTCACGATTCTCTTTTCAAGAAGAAGGCGGTGACTTCTTCTTTAAAACCTAATTTTTACATAATTATTTTCCTATTAAGGTACTCTATTTGGGTTCGATAAGGTGGTTTACTTTAAATAATACTTGGTTGATCTACGCATCTCCAGCCGTCATGGCCTCTTTGAAGATGTACATCCGGTCAGGAGTACAGAAGGCTATGCATTTTGGCGGATAGTCCTTTTTGTTGTTTTCTCCTTTGAAGAGCTGCAGGGAGTACCAGTGGCGCTTTTCTGGCTTCTCTATCTTGTAATCGGCAATGAGCGTCTGGTCATGCTTCAATTCGCTGTTGTACAAGTCGATGCTTACTAAGCCTTCATCATGCTTCACCCAGGCGATGACGATGTCGTCACTATCTGACACGGCAGGGTAACCGTAGATGTTATCGAAGAGAGTGACTTCGTGCATCTTGTTGCCGTGGAAATCGATCAGCCTTACAGAGTTGGAGTGGCTCTGCACCAGCAACTGCTTTTTGGTCTTGAGAGGGAAAACTTGACTGGGCTCATAGCCATCACATGGAATTTCATGGTGACACCCGCCACCTTCGCTGTTGAAAATTTGGATGCACTTGGCATTCCTGTAACCAACGTAGATATCATCGTAGTTGTCTACTGCTAGATCGCCTGCTCCAGCCACGTCGTACCGCGAGGTTTCGAAGCGGTGGTGTTTAACTAGCTCACCCGACTTGTTGTAAATGGTGATGTTGTTTGCCTTGTCACGTGATACTAAAGAACCATTCTTGAGGGCTGCCATTACTCGCAGCTTCGTATTCTTTAGAACAGATCTAACGACACGCCCTTCAACATCAAATATGTCGACACCTCCTTGATTACTAGCCAAAGCCATAGTACCATCAGGCAGGGTAGACATTGCAACAACGCTGTTTTTCATTGGGAATTCAACTTGCTTTGCTGCCCAATCAGCTACCTGCACTCGACCAAGATCAAGTTCATTGTTACCCTCATTTCTCTTGAAGTGGATTTTCTCTCCTAGTTTGGCAGCTATTGTTGGTTGTTTGTAGTCAGGGTTATCCCTATCAAGGATCCTTGAGAGTTCCTCGCAGAGTGTGTCATGAGCTGTCAGAGATTCCTTTTCCAGAGGATTATTGAGGCCATGGCTAACCAGCTCGGTCGCAGCATCTACATGGATAATTTGTTGGTGACTTGATTCCAGCATGTCATTCAAAGACACCTCCAGCTGATTGATTCGGTGTTTTACGTCGTTCTTCAGTATTGCCTTCCTCTCTGTCAGTCGTTTCACTGAATTCTCGTATGCCTCGTCGATCTGCTCATTCATCAGGCCCAAGAGGCTGTCTAAACGTTGCTGTTGCTCCTCCACATAGGCAGCGTATTTGTTTATGGTGTTCTTCCTCATCGAAGCTCTGGCTCTCAAACCTTCGATGTTTTCTCTCACATCCCCCTCGTGCTCCTCGACTTTCAAGATCTCATGGGTCTGCCTGGAATGCTCGAGCAACTCACAAAAGCAGATGTACATACGGCAATCAATACAGAAGCAGGATGCATCAGCAGTAGGGTGCTTCTTACACGTGGCTCTCTTCTTGAGCTGTAACTTGCCCGAGCAAAAATCGGTAATATCCACTACCTGATGCTGGGAAAAGGTACCCCACATCTTATGGATCTTCTGACATTCGTCGCACATGTACTTGCCACATTCCTGGCAGTGGACTTTAGCTAGAGGTGACTTCTCACATGATGTACAAGGGTGGCGTTGATTCTTCAGGTCATCAACAACAGACTGAAGAGCCTGGTAGGTCTGTAGATTACCGATTTCTCCTTTGGGGACGGCTGTTGTCTTCTTGCAGATGGGACATGGTAGAACGGATCGGTTCACCTGTGCGTCAGACAATTTCTCCAGACATGACTTGCAGAAGGTATGAGAGCAGGTCAGGAGCTTGGGTTCATTGATAGTCTTGAGGCAAATAGAGCACTCCAAGCTATGCAGATCAACGTCCTGCATCTTTGTTTATCTGGAAATATAAAAACACGAAAATACACTATATATCAGTACACGTAGACATATCAATGTATGTAATGTAGATTGTTTTTCTGAACCGTTTGAATTCATAATTACGTACCTAACATGCTCAAACATAAAATACTCAATAACTGTTTAATTTTATGTATTAAATGATTTATTCATTTGAACAATATTTTATTAGGGTGCCCTTTCAGCAAAAGATGGTATTAAAAGGGGCCTTAAAAGCATAAAAAATAAGTATATATACAAAGTAATTACAGTATACATACATATTTGGAATAAAAAAGGGCACATAGCATGAATACTCGGAATCATCAAAGTAGTTGTACACGAGACCCTTTGACAGTTTAACATTTGCCTGACAAAATATATGATTTGAGCTCTTTTTTAACTAGAGAGGGTGGTTAAGGTTTTTATATGAAGGGGTAAAGAAATAAACATTGATGTTGATATTATGATATTGATATAATCATGTCTGCGATAGAAAATGGTCTCGCGTCATTGATAAGACCTTATTTCGGGTCAATATTTGTTATCTTAGTAAGCATTAAGAGCACATAAGAATAATGACAACAATAATAACGATGATGATGATTATTATGATAACAATAATATGATGAAAATATGATAGGTCTGACCGTCTGACCAACATGTTATTTGAATTATTTAAATACTGTTTTAATGTAATGGTTTAATCCACGTGTGACAACTATCCTGTCGATGATGTCATATCCCTTACATAACAATATTCATATTATTATATTCAATATTATTGAAGAATGTTAAAATATGGCAGTACTCTCCTTTAGCAATTCCTGATATAGTAATATTTCCTAAGATATGTCTAATGGTAAAAAGGGATTTGGTTTTAGAGTCTGTTTCGAGTTTGGGTAAGGATCTTCTTCGAGAACTGTCGCTTCATGAAATGTCATGAATCACAATCGTGAATGTCACCCATCAAACATACTATGTACCATGGCTATTGATGACTCATTTTGCTTTTCATCTCAAAATAATTAAAAAAGCGCCAAAAACAATCGGAACAAAAACATCTGCCATTAGAAGTACAAATGACATTTAAAAGTAAACATCATAAATTATGTAAAATTATAGGATCTAGAGGTACAGAACATCCCACCTGAAAACAACAACTTAATGTGAATTACAATACAAATTAAGTTTGGCAGCCAGCCTCACCCCACCCGAATAGTTTGGAAGACCTAACTGGGCACTATTGTTTTTCATCAACATGTATGATCAGATGGAGGCCCGCAACCAAATGAATTTTTGTGGTAACCTCTGGTCCGACCCCTATGATATTGTGTATTGTCTGACTTGACATTCTGTCATCTCAGTAGGAGCAGCTGTCCTCCTTTGCATCTAATGAGGTTGACATTGGCATATGAATGTGAATAAACATTTTCAAAACATTATCAATCCAAGCAAAAGTGCATTTCATGCAATTTCTAACTTTTCAAAGACGAAATATCAACATGACTATATTCAAGTGCGCGTCCCCTGGTTTTTCATCATAATACACCAATTCTAAATTTAGAATTATAGAGACTCAAGAAGCTTTAAAGTGGTGCTGACTGTACATTTATTTGGCAATAACGTAGCTTGTTACAAGTCGAATTGATCTCCTCTCTCACAAAACATTTTATGATCAAGGTAAAGAGGTGAATGTCGTAATAGCCACAAAAGGTGTGATCTCAATGTTGGTTGTCGATTTGTCAGGATGACAATTTACGAAATCAATATGTAAGAAGACTTGATAAGATATTTCTTTAAACAGTGCAGACAAAGTTGTATAGCATTATCACTTGAATGCAGGATCATGGAGCTATATAGCTCTATGGTAGGATCAAAGAACACTGTTGATTAAATGTCTTTCTCATGTGCTCGTTGCCAGGAATCGAACCCTGGATTTCCATGTGTCTCGTCATTCGCCTTGGACCACAATACCACGGCACCTCCACCCAGACGACAATGATACCGAAGAAGATTGCATATAGGTATAAGCATTAAGCATATACTGTACATTGTTAAGTCTCTCAACATCCCAATATACAAGTATATAGGCCTACAATTTATTTTAAAATGCACACTCTTAGAAATATTAGAAAACTCTGAGAAATATTAGAAATTAGAATTGTACAACCTTTCTTTGTCCCGTATTTTGATCATTTTGAAGTTATTCAAAGAAACAGAAAAATGTTCTAACAGTCCTTTAGATTTTAGAACCATTTTTTGTTCGACAAGCAACCCTTTCATGTTCTTTATACATAATTATCTATGGGGCTCTTGTTGGTGCGAAGATCAGTCGTATGTCAGACAGAAAGTATTTCTTCCATTTTTTGATTTAGTTATTATGGGCAAAGGAACCAAACCTTGATTTTCTCTTTTTTTTACGTTTTCAAGCGGCAAACAAGACCAGTGAATTAAAGACCAGCTGACCTTCTACATCTAGCACAATTATGTAGGTCATTTACTTGACCTAGACTTGCCCACTGCAACCATTGATGAAGTCAAGTTACTCAAGTATATACCTCAGCGGAAATAACCATGGTTTGAAGTATTATTGGCAACCTGCTAATAGTTATTACGGAATGTCACGTATAAAAGCATATTTTTTTGTTCATGACATACATACGATTACATTCGAGTATTATAATGCCACCTACGTAATGTTTATTTGTTCTCTTATGTAGGGTAATTGTCTTCAATGTTTTATATTAATTATTCTTCGATACTGCTCCTACTATACTACCAAATTTCTTCCTTCTTTTCTCCCACTTCTTAGTCATAATCTGCCTCCTCCGCTTCTTGAAATTTTCAGATATGAAAATGGGTGTGGTCAAATCTTCACAAGGATAAGTGTTACGTCCTTTAGCGATATGAATAATAATCAATGTACAATATATAGGCCTATAACATATCGACTGGGCATTTTTTGTTGTTATCTCTTTTCATCATCAGGAGTTTCATTCTATTCGTTTTTATGTGGTTGTTCTTGTTAGTTGTTCTAGTTCTAACAACGTCTGCATTCATTTCTACTGATATCAGCAATCTCTCACCTTACAGGAGGAAGGATAGAGGAGAGATGTCGTATTGTTAAATATATCGCAGTATAATTCTCCGAGATAACGCTATGATATAGTGTCAAACAGGATCTTGCTTATTATATTATGGGCATTTTTTTCTTCTGATGAAGACAATTGAAAATCCAAGACAAAATGCTTCATTTAATATTCTAGTTTGAAATCAAGACCCTTTAACATAATTATTTTGGTATGATGTTCGAATATATAGCCCTTCCCCTTTCCACCTATGATGTAGCGAAACCAACAACAGGTCCGGCAACAGGTCAAATTCGTCTCAAGGACTTGAACCCATTTGAAGAATCAGTGGACCTGAAAAAAAATGACACCAATTTGTTAGATACAAAAATGGACAAAAGAACACGTTTGGAAATTTACCTTTATCCTTGACGATGTTCGAGACAAAAAGTATTGTATCCTTGTGCAGTTTATCCCTCTTTTATCTTTCCTTTATAGCGTCATTAAATAGCAAATATAAAGAAATGGAGATGCTTGTGATGTTGGCAGTATTCGAGTAATCAAACAAAAATGTGTCCATTTATTCGACAAAATCAATATCTCTTTGAATGTATGCGATGAAGTGTTGCCTTGCGAAATGAAGAGCGATATTCCGAGTAGAATGTATATGACAATATCTGGTATGTTAGAAAATGGCGCCTTGTGTATAGAAGAAACGTGGTTGTACACAGAAACTATATAGTTCAACTGCAGCTAGGGATACATGTGACAAGGTAGCTTCGATCTGTTGAACTATCTATTCATTCTCTCTGGAATGCGGTGATTATTCAAATGATACACATTGGCGTTCATGCATATCAACCAAGTTTGGCTGAGAGAGAATCAGCTTTGTGTAGAGTCAGAATTAGATCACCGCTCCTCAATAAATTACAATCCATCCGATACTCCGTGCTAAACTAGATGCATGCAGCAGTGATGTCGTCGAAATTCGACACGAAAGTGAGACGTCGTCGTATTCCTGATCGCATGTAGTAGGCTCGTAGTCGACAAATTCGTCCGCTCTTCCACGCTATACACCCCTATCGCTGCCGCCGTTTTTTGCACACTGCACTACAGTTATTTCTCAAATATTGTCCACAGGTCTGTGGACAATATTCGAGAAATTACTGTAGTACAGTGTGCAAAAACGGGTGGTTGCGGCAGGGGTGCATTACTCAATGGTATGGCGTTCCTTGATAATCTTTCCCTATTGAATGCATGTAAACGCCACAGCCACGCCCCTACGGCTTGTATAGGGCAAGCTTTCGGGTCCCGATGAGTAAAGTTAGCGTCATTGGCGCCCCAGAAGTTCTTGTGATTGGCCCCCTGGTTATATAGAGTCAAAGGGTCGGTGGTATTGTTAGCAGCAAACAAGTATACTGTATAGCACGCGGGGTCTCAATCACAATGGGAATGATAGCGTCTCTTCGTGCCAGGATAAAAAAAATATCCTCTATGAAACATTTTAAAAGACTTTTTTTGCATCTCAATTATTATTTTGTGCAATACAGCTAGGAATGTGGTCCTATATTGAAATCGGCATTGCTTGTTATTGAAGTTTGTAACTCCTTCGTAATGTTTCACACCAAGTCGAAAAACAAATTGTTTTTATTCAAATATTCAAAGGTAAATATCACAATTTTTACTCTAATGGAAAACTTTTCATTCAATAAAAAGAAATTAATACACTAAATATATCTATCTTCTATAGTAGCCATACTTTGTCCAGGCAAATAACGCCCATTTTCATGTACTTTTTCAACGCCTGATTTGGGGAATATGCTAACTCATATGGTCTTCATCACAAAACGAATATTAAGCATTTTTATACCGTATTCACAATTCTTGCATAAAATAGGCCTACATGAAGTTGCAATGTTTGATTCCAATCCTCTCACCAAAAAACTGTTCCCGACATTCGAAGAGAGTCTTCAATCCGGCATATTCAAAGGTGCAGATTATATTAGAACATTAGGATTTGAAATGGGTACACAAGTGAAACCAATATGATGTGCTTAATTTTGAAAGTGGATAATTATATGAGGTTATCGGGAGGCTATATGAAATAAAATAAACAGAGAAATAAACTGGATTACAGATAAACGATCTTTCTATGGAAGAATGCGTGTAGAAAACTATATTTTAGCATTGGTCGTTTTTCTAAAAACAGTACTTTAAACACACACCAAAAAATGTAGTTGTAATGGATCTTTCTGGATCTTTACCCTATGCACTTCTAGTCTAAATTGTTCTTGAAATCTTACGCAGTAAACCCACTGTCTGTAATCAATAATCATTGTTATACCTTATTAAGGCCCGGTGATCGGCAATTTAATGGGCTTAGAAAGTGATCGTTTGTTTGATTCAAGTTACAGGGGAAGCATTATGATTATGTAATACACAGACTTTGGTGTCACTAAAAGTATATGAACCATTTTGTTTGAGCAAAATGTCTATTTTTGACAATATTGAATTTTCGACCCTTTCGTAACCGCTTCATGCCCAGATGATTCCATTATATTCTCAGAAGAAAGTAGATGTAGTGTATTTGGTCAATCAACCCTCGTATTTGAACTTCTGTTCATCTTTTGAAGAATTTCATTTCAACAATAACTGTAGACGGAACCTTATTCTTACCCACCACGGTTCGCTCACCATGATTGGATTATCACCTCATTCCTGGTTCGAAAATAAAAACATTTAAAAGTTCATCTACAGTCTGGAGCGATTGCACAAAAAACAAGAGTTGCAACTTGCAATAAACAAAATGATTCGGCAAAGTATACACTCTAAAAAAATATTGGAAAAAATCTTAACTAGCACGAGGGTAATTTTGCAACCAATTTGGGGAAGTATTTTACCCAATGCGGGAAGCATATTGTCCAGTTAAAGGTTAAGAATATGAGGGAAAATTTTTAAAGCAGTAACTACTTTAGAATGGGCAAAATTTTAATCACACTGGATACATAAAAGTGCCCAGTGTTGGTTGGACATGATCATAATTACCCTCATGGAGCATTTTTATCCAATATATCTAAGCGTGTAATGTCTCGTGGGCACGTATTTCACTTTTTATTTTTCAAAATAGCAAACTAATACAAGAAACAAAAGTTTGAAAACATGTACAATGATTATAATTAAAGCTACATAATATACAGCGCTTTTCAGTATCAAAAGTCTATTTAAGCGATCACCGTTTTAAAGAATAGATTCCCGTCAGATATACGCATTTACATTACCCAGTTGCGGACAAATCTCTTGCTATAGGAAATAACGCCATGGCTTGGATCCGAACCGACGACCCATCGATTGAAAGGCAGTTAGTCGAATCAGAATCACTAGACCTCAGAATATATATATATATATTCAATTCATATAGATATTTATTTTTTATATGAAAAAAAAAACATTATTACAATGAATCTGACGTCCACGTAAGACAAATATACATTTTTCCTTATCGTTTTTTTTTTATAGTAATAGGCCTAATTCATTTTTATTTGATATTATCATATTGTTGAGGATATTCTTTTTTCCGTTTCTTTGCTCATTGCCATCATCTTTCCTCGATGGTGCTTCAAAACATATATTTAAAAAAAAGTGATTACTTACTATTATGTGAAATTCTATTATTGAGTCAGTGTGCCCTCAAATCGAGGACCCTCGTTCGAGGGCAGCTTCAACACGCTGGGGGTTATGTACCCTCGATCGACAGTACAAGGCACCTTGGCGTGGGTTCCAGAAGAAAAAAAATATATCCCAGATTATGAATGGGGACAATAGGGATTTGTGTAGTCAAAATCACGCACCCCAGCGGAATGGGGAAATAGAGGATCGGATGACAATACCAGCAAAGCCTCGGGGAAATTCAAGGCACGCTGCGCCGAGGAAAGATGAACGTTGACATTAGTTTGACGGAATATTTTTGAGCTCTGTTCAAGCTCACGGGCAATCGACCTTGATTTTGTTATGGCCTGCACTAACATTCCATTCCTTTGACTGAGTCTTTTCTTACGTGTTTCGCATGTGTGAGTTTGATTCCCCCTTGAGTTTGGTCGGACTTGACTTTACGACCGAAACTCTGCCGCTATATAGGCCTACTTTGCAAACTAATGACATAATTATGTGTATATAGGCATATTTGAAAGCTACGACCAGGATACTCTCATACTCTAGTAATTTTCTTCTATTTGTCACTTACATTAAGAGAAGCTTTGAGGATAAATTTATCTAAACAAATTGATATGAACAAATAGAACACAGAAAAGCATAGCACTGAATTTGCCAATTTGTCATAAAACGGATGCAAATAGTTTCGCGTATTATTATTTACTAAAGTTTATACACATTTGGTCAGAACCTGCAATGAGAGAGTCGCCGACTGATGTAACACGCTAACTTTAAAATTTCGTATTTTGTGTAAAAATTATATAATTTTGTTATTGTATCATTTTCAGCATGGACCTACGTCCATGTTTTCAGAAACGACTCTTACAAGGCGAGATGCTTTGGATATTAATTATTATCAAGGAATGTTATGAACTAAATGTGGGAGTAAGAATTCGATGAATCAGCCGGACAAACATCTTCTTATGCAATTGTGGTCAGATATAATTACATGGTTGATGATAAAGGCTTAATCGATGTGTCATCATTGGTCACCACTTATTCTTTGTCAAAGATGAAAACCAGAAATTATTCTCTGCCATTATATTCCGATCAATTCGACAGTAAGTATCGTTAGAAGATGGGAGAGGGACTGAGAGGGATTGAAGAAGTAAAACAGAAATAAGACAGGAGAGAACGAAAGGAAGAAAAAAAAGATGAAATAAAAAGAAGGGGATACATCGACAAAACGAGGGAGGGGCGAATGATTACCATGTTTGCATTTTTATAGGTTTATACCATGTATACAATAGTTTTTACCATACTCTCTATGACATTCTTTTGCCCAAGAAAAGTACAATAATACAATAAGTTTTCTTTATCACCTGTTTATTGTCGATATTACCAGTCATGGTAACTTGTCATAATAGTAATGTTAATGAGTGTTTTGTGAAGATGACAATGAGGAACTAAGTGATGAGATTATCAAATAGAACGGATGTCATAGTAGTTAGAAAATGCACAACAGCAACTCCTGGGCAATTAAAAGGGTCCTGAATTAAAGTATACCCAAACATCGTGGCACTTGTCAAAGTATTATAAACAATCATAATCATTTAGAATAAACTTCTGAAAAAAAGTTTCCAACATAAAATCCCCAGGGACCGATGAACTTTGTCTTTCTCAAAAAGTTACCATGCAGGCAGAGGCCAGTGCCCCTCAACCAATTAAAGGCAAGGATTTTACTGAAAATAGTCGATCAGCACAATTTAGTCAGTGTTAACAACTTTCATTAAATACCCCAGTGACACCTGACAAATTAATGGTAAACAGTAAGAATCGCATTACTATATGAAAGACAGAGTCTCCTCATTAATAGTCGAATATATAATTTCAAAGGTGAAAACTTCTCGATACAGGACAGTTCTAGTCCTAATTCTTTTTCATTATGCATTAAAATTAGTATGACTGATAGACCTTGCTTTAATGTCTTCTTCATTGCTCACCTACCAGCTTTCTTCAATTTCCTAAATGTCTCTGCCACCGGCCCCTGTCTGCTTCTTACAAGAAATATCACAATATCTGTAAATATGGTAATATAAGAAGATATCTGTATAACATGATCAGGAACACTGTTAGTATACTTGTACACTGTGGACAAAGAAAATATGCCACCGTTTAAAAGGAAATCTGAAAAGAACATGAAACATTATAAATTAATTAATTGGAAAATCCCCCTCCCAAAAATAACCTAACCATCATGTTACACTCTAAAAAAATATTGGGTAAAAGTGCTCCATGAGGGTAATTATGTGTCCAATCAACATTATATATTTCCTTTGGGCATTTTTAGAAATACTCTTTTTATTGCAAGTTTTGTAAGAATTGCTTCCTAATACATATAATGCACACAAGAAAGCCATTATTTGCATGGTTTTTAAAATTTAGTTGCGCTGAATATTTCCAAATTGAACAATTATATAATGCAATATTTCTGTGTGAACACAGGCTTGAATTATAATCTCATAATTTATGTAAATACGTTTATAATCAAATTGTACAGTTTAAGATACAATTATAAGGAATAGAATGCAGCATCATTTTACAAATTACACAGCAATATGAATCAACTTTTTTGGATCAATGCTATGAGAGAATCAAATTCTCTTCCACCAGATATAACTTTGAAAATATATTTCATTTTAAGGGTGTCAAAAGTGTAAACCATGCAAATGTTATACTCCAGTGTTTGAAGTCTAGGATTGTGCATTTTATTTCTGATTCTTTGTTTTACTTCGCTGTTTTTATGCAAAATATTGCAAATTCATTATAATTTATTATTCTGATAATAATAATACTAATGTCATATTTTACCCAGGGTAGCCACTTCAGTTCTGAAAATTGTTCTCCCAGCAGGCTGTGCTTTGATGTTAAGGTAGCTGTTCAGATAAAACCTGTTGGGTTTTATAAAGCAGCAAATTCCAATTTTCTACACATATATCATGGTATTGATATTGTATATTGATTACTAAATTTATACCTGTTGATGTTACTGCATTTATATAAAATGGAATAAAATAATGTTTCATTGATTGGATACCAGAAGCTCCAACACACACTTTCTTCTGGTCTAATCCTGCCCAAGCTTTAGTTAGCATTGCTCACTCAAACTTCAGACTGTTTTAGGTCCACTAGTGTACCTCTAATCCAATTGCATTTGCTAGATCATTTTGTTAATTAAAACATGCTGCAATGCTGTTTGTTAACTGGCACAGGCATGGCCACTTACTTGAGCCAATGGCTATGGCTGTGCATACATGACATAGCATCAGCAGCAAACTCATGCGTTATCACAGAATTTGACAGAAGAAATTGACATTAAGTCAAAACCCTAGGACAATCATAGACAAAATAACACCATGTCAAATGATTTAGTTTTGACCAATATCAGTGCTTATAATCTCAGTGTGGGCCCTATGGGGGTACATTATAAAGTACTATTACCAATTAATTAATGACACAACACATAAGCGAATTCATCAAGGAAAAGGAATATTACACCAAAAATATAATAAGAACACAGTCAAAGATTGTGATTTGTTCGTCACATCACATTTTAATATATGATTATGCACAAGTTTGTATGTACATGTACACGAGAACTGAAAAGGTAGGCATACAATACACTTGTGTAAAGATCTCAAGATTATTGTCCCTGAACAAACTCCCGATGAAAGTCATATACCCTCTAGAAATAAAATGAACATATAAGTGATAAAGGAAATTAAACACACTTGAAAAACTGATGTGATGCATCTTATAAAAGTCTAGGAATGGCAACATAATATAACGATTAAAACTGTATCATTATCGAAGATCAAAAAAAAAAATATGAGTGTAGATCTATCATATTTTATTTTAGTCACTCTTGTGACCCCCCTAAAAACACATGTCAGGGTAGAATATCATCTCATTATTTCAAGTAAAATAAAGAATTGAATTTCAAAATAAAGATAACTTTTTTTTTCATCAGGAAAAAAAAATCAAACATAACCTTAGAGGTTTCATGATTTATTGACAATTATGAAAAATGTTTTTGCAAAGGAAAATACAAATTCAAGGACTTGAGCTCTGGTTGACAATAATCCTTAGCACATTCTCCTTAACAATGTACTAGTCTACAAAGAAATAAATGTAATCATATCTCAATATATATATATATATATATATATATATATATATATATATATATATATATATATATTTATTCATTTATTTAAAAGCTTCCTCCAATATATATCAGTGGGAGTTTTTATTACAGAACAATAACTTGAATATGGAATTTTGTGGAAACGATGCAAATTCCCTTAAAGTGTTTTTTTTTAAGACAATGGTTGGGCAAATAAAAAGTGCCTAGGCTGTATGAAAACCCAAGCAATGTAATGTGTGAAAGGGTACTTGGTTGAAGGATGGGTTACACATAGTTTTCATATTCTCCCAGTAACTTTCACGTCTTCCTAAGCTTCAATCTTCAATCCAAAACTCCCTACTTGTTCTTTTATATACACATGCACGTTGTTAGATTAACTAATGTTACAAGAAATAAACATTGTTGTTCACTTTCACTGTTTATATACACGAGTGATAAATAGAAAAATAGAATATAGAAATAATTTGATAAATACAACACATAGTGACAAATGCATGGAAGATGTACAATGTTGGTAAAAATGTGGAAAATCTGGCTGCAATTTTATATACCTTTACAGCGTATTACTTTATATTTGTTTCATTATGCATGCATGATTTGATACACGTATTTACGAGCAAAAAAGCAGCAAGAAATTATCATTTTACATATCAATACACTATCATAGGAAATATCATTACAATGCTTTTCATTCATATTTCAGAAACTTTCTATTTTCTGAGTTTAACTTAACTAACATTTGCAATGCAATATTCAGATATACACTAAACACTTCAAAAGTTAATAAATGAATTAATCTTGAACAAAAATCATAAATTTTGCTTAAAAGTTTTGTAATCAAATTTGATTCACTTATAATACCCATTCATACCTCATTTTGGATATTAGATATTGTCAGTTTAAAGTAATCTTAAACACAAGCTTTTATGTGTGAAAACTATCACAACTGATTGGCATAACTGAGTAGGTAGTAACAATTAAGTAAGATGATTACACATATATCAAGTATTTCAATGTTTTCTTCAGGCTATCTTGACTCTTGTAGTAATATTCTCATGAAATAACCATTAATTAGGACTGAAAATCCACTCATTTCATATTCCAAGCCTCATTTTTCCCCACTCAACATTTAAGATAAAAAAGTCATCTTAGTCTTAGTCTTAGAAATCAATTTTACTCTCATGTGGTTTTTTTAATTTTCAAAACTGGATCACAATATCATATCTGTGAAGGCACTACATTTGAGCGTGGTTTGCATTTAATGAGGGGTACCATAGAGCACTTCATTAATTTGTACTACATCAAAACTGAGTATGATAAATTGTAATAAATTTGATGCTTTATATGCATCAGGATACCAACCAATGTATACAATCAAACAAAATAATTTTCTCAAATTATAATATTCCATGGCTATTTGCTTTCCCATTTGAATATTTTCTGATTGCTTGAAATATCACATTTCCAACACATAGTTTAACAATTAAGCCAGCCGTTAAAGGTTTGATTCAAAATACAATCATCAATAGGCCTTCATTTTGAAAAATATATTGTCTAAATAGGGTATCTCAATTTACATATCGTTGGGTTTCCTTGTTTTTAACATAAAATGCTATAAATTGGAAAATATGAAATTGATCATTTACATACAGATATACAAACAGCTGAAACTTACTTTTAAATGTATCCAAGAAAATAAAACTGGGAGTCAAAATGGCAGCATCTCTTACATACACCTCTAATGCCACAATGGGCTATTTCTTGTACGTCAATAAATAAGATACATGGTATACTAACAAATATAAATAAACAGATACACAGAGTAGTTTTGAACTGTAATGAATGATGTTTGGTATAGCACCATATACTTATTATTATGTTTGGGTTTCTTCATTTGTGAAGAGTACATTTATTCCTATGAACACAATTTCATTTTCAGGGAACTTTGTAAAACTGACCAAATATCACATTGTCAATAATTTATTTGGTTAAGTTCACAGAGAGAATGATAAGTGATTCTGAATATATGGATGGGAGTGCTGTAAAAAATAAGGATGAATGCCTATTAATAGGGCAAAAAGACACCAACATGGCTTTGAATCCAAAATTTCTGGTTATATATCATGGCTCTATAAACACTGAGCCACAGCAAATATTACAGGATTTCAACCACAACACAGAGAAATACTGCCCATGAGGAAAGGTTTTAGAAAGCTTTTGGTTTGCAGGAACATGACCTTGAAAAGGTGAAATATTGAAATTTCATTTTGAAAACTTTTATTTTCTAACATAAGACATTTGCAGCCACAATGTCAACATTATCAAAGTGTTTGGTATTGCTGATATGAATGACTGAATGGACAATGGCATTTTGCAAGAATATATAATATTACATGAAATGTAAGGTATCATTAATATTTTTGTTTGTTTCAAAGTAAACAATATCTAAACAAACCCAATGAAATGGTGTATGTTTGACAACATAAGTGACGATGGCATGGGAGACCACTGTAAGGACTGTGTTCCATGAAGCATCTTGTCAGTAAATTTCACTGATACATTTTTCTCTAAGCCAATCAGATGCAAGGATTTCAGAAACTTATTGCAGTTGTCAATAAAAATCACTGACCATTTCTTTAATGAAATGCTCCCCATGATAATACCCGCATAGTTTACTTGTCACAGCCATCTCTGTCAACATTCTCTACGGTTGTACCATGTCTATCCACATAATCTCATCACCTACTATCATCTACAAACTGAGCACATGTGTCTTCTCTACACCAGATCAGCGTATTCTCCTTGTCCTCCAAAGTCAACATCATCCTGAAAAAAATAACGAATATTAAAATTAAGGATGAAGATGGTGATGACAATGATGGGGAAAAAATGATCAAAGGGTGATGATGATAAAAGCTGCAATTTGTTTATCTTAAAAAGGTGAAATTAGCACTTACATGTAAGTTATATTAATCACACTGTTCATTGGATTAAAGCTTGGTTTATACAGACAATGCATAAACATTCTCCATTCACATGGTTAAATGTACAATCTTTTAGTAGGTTCATCATTCATTCTAAACATAGCATCAGTGGGCTGTTAATGCCTTGTGTCTCAAGATTTATCAAATAATCTTAGGGAAAGCTGTAATTTATAAGTATATGTGGGGCATAAGTGGCAACAATCTTTCCCCTGTAAAAAAAGGTCTCTGCTTCTGTTACAAGACTGTTAGATACAAAACTTATATGAGGTTGCCACCTTTAGCATAATTCTAAAATACAATTTTTCCAGAGCTCTTCCTCATCCTTTTTAATTACTTAATTAATATTTGGTATGTCACATCTAACACCTGGGAAAATAAATTTATCACTGCAAATGATATAAAGACCACAAAATTATCATTGTTTGTGTGACCATAAAATAACGTGTGATAAACAATATATTAGCATATTGCATTTGGCAGGGTAAGAGACACAGATATACTGTTACAGAAAGACAGAGAGAGAGGGGTAGAGACCTAGAATTAACAAAGCTCAACATGTCAGTCTGAAACAGCATGAAGACTACATGTATACAAGTTTTTTTTTCAAGGATACATGACTGTTCAGAGCAGTTGATGATTTTAATAATGCATTTCCATGACAGATTTGATGGATGTAAAAAAAAGGACCAAAATTTTGAAAATGTGATGAAATTCTTTGTAACTTGCAGACCATTCAGTGGTAATGGTATCAAGATGGCACGCAGATGATATCCTTAAATGCAGCTTGTGCTAGATGCATGTATGAGTACTGGGATTCATGTAAAAGAGTAAAACCATAATGTATTCACACACACAGAACATACTAGTACTGAAATGTTGAATACAACAAAGATATGTGAGGGGATTAAACACTACACATGTTAGAAGCTGTGTCAGAAATGGTGAATGTGATTTATTCTTAGCACTTGAGTAATTCGAAAGAGTAAATTTATGGTGTAAGGATATACTGCAGCAGGGTTAGGTCAAGGAAGAACCTATAAAGACAGAACTTTTCCCTTCATTAACGAAGCACACTGGTATACCCACGATGGGAATGAACAGTGAGCTGGGATAATGGGAGTGAAGGAATGAAGGGACAGTGACTCTGGTGACACAAAGATATGATTAAAGGTCAATCTAACCAAAGAAAAATGATGATTTGAATCGATAGAGAAAAATCAAACACTAAAAAATCAAGCAATCATAACACTAAAAATTTCATAAAAATCCAATGTAAAATAAGAAAGTTATGACATTTTGAAGTTGCACTTATTGTACAAACAACGGTTATATGCACGACTTAGAGACTTGCAAATGAGTGTTGTTGATGATGTCCCTCAATCACTATTTCGTTTTTTTTACATTTGAATTATACAATATTGTAATTTTTACAGATTTGACAACAGGGATCAACATGACTGAACCAAAAAATGTTAAAACACTGGTAATACCACATGTTCAGGGAGGAATAAAACCTTGTTGCACATGACAACGAGGAGAAAATTACAAAATTTCATATAATAAAATACATAAGAAATAGTGAGTGATGTCATCAGTTCCCTCATTTGCAAAAAGAATAGGATGAGCATATACGGTAATGGTATTATGAAGCAAGTGTATCTTGAAAAAGTGATAATTTTTTTTTTATTTTATACCCAATTTTGATGAAATCATAAGTGTTATACTTGCTTTTTTTTTCTTTTTATTTAAATCACCTTTCTGTTGGTTTATTAAAAAGTAGGAAAATCATTTGGAATGTGACCTTGCCATACAAGAGTTAGGAGTTTTCCATCACCATGAATATTATGAATTTGCTATTTTTGTCTGAAATGTAGGATCTTTGCTTAGTAAAAGCATCCAAACAACCCACTTTTACTTGAGTTTAATAGCAAGAGAAATCTAAAGAGTTCATCCTGTGGGATAAGCCTTACACCTCAGAATGGGATACTCTGTGCTATGTAATAGGCAACTGATATAAATTGGAAAGAATCCATCATATTCCATATAAAACTGATAGGAGACAGAGGGGTGTAAATGATATCACTCCACCCTGGTAGGAGAAGAATGCACAATACATACAAAGTTAAGGATTATAAGTCCCATTTCAATATACCCATCACTAAATTCATTTAGCCCACCACCATCTATTAAAGTCCTGTACATAAAAAAAGTTAGAAAAGAGTACAACCAATTATCAACTCGAAGGTGATTAACTGAGTGTTCCCAGTATTGCAGGATGAGAAATAACAAATGTGTGTAATAATCTGGCTATCCCTGTTTAACAGAGATGAATTTGGATTGAAAACTTTTAAGTACTGACTACCTGAATAACCCTGAACTACATGTATGAGACAAAATATGAGGTTAAACATGAAGGTCATATGAGAGCATAGAGAGAGAGTCGACCCAAGCATCAAGTTGGTAAAAATAGAAAGCTGAGAGAAACTTATCAATGAGGTTTTCATGAAAATCTTTTCCTTATTACATGTAAACAAGGGAAGAAAAAATATGCATAAATAAAAAGTTGACATATTCCTTCTACCAAGAATTTGGACTTGGGACTGAGGTAAACTCTATTTTGTATTTCTTTTAGAAAATGACCCTTTAACAGTTTACATGTATATTACAGGGCTCATGGGTGACGTGTCTGTATGTAACACAACTAAAAGTAGAAAAAGAAGAATAACAATTTTTTATGGGATTTTCAACAAGCCTTCATTGATAAGTGTCTAGTTTCTGCTTCCATTAAAACTAATTTGACATCAGGATTTCCCCTTTAAACCTAAACAGGAGTAATTTACTAGTACTAGGGATACAAAGTAAAAATGTACAATTGAGAACAACAACAAAGTCAGAGACAATCTGAAAGCCAATTCAAGAAGGGTTACAGGGGCGGAGTGCACATAGGATTATACATCAGTAGAATTGGGTTAGCAGGGTTCTGACAAAAACAGACAAATAACCTCAAGTTAAAATGCAACCACCTTGTGAATGGTATGAGGGAGGAATATGATAGCATCTGATAGATTACAATGTGATGGTAAATAAAGAAAACTGCAGGTGACAAAGAACAGTTACACAAGTTCACACTTTTGTTACGCATCGAGGGTAGGAGGAGTAGGGTAGCATGGCATACACCTCAGGAATGGTAGGAGGGGGTAACCAAGACTAATGATAGCAGCTGATAGGCTATAAGGTGATGGTTTCTGAGAAATTGTAAATAACAAATTGCTGTGAGCTAAAATGCAAATCACAACATGAAGGGAGTGGGGAGGGTGCAATGACATGATATGCACCAATAGGGGGCAGCATCCAACAGACTATTTAGGGTGATTTACTATCCATGCCACATACCTGTATTATTTACTATCCTGTGAAACACCCAAGCATCATGCAGACAAGAAAGGAGAAAAAACACACGGCATCAAAACAATAGTTAGATTAAAACATCGTAGCTTCTCTACAGCGAATTCATGCAGAGTGAGTATTGTGCTTCATCAACTTTCTTTTTAAATTAAGTTTCAAAACGGGAGGGGTCTACACTGATAACAATGGGACAATTCAAATTTGGTGTTGAAAGGTGTTTTCAGTGAGGCAATTGGCCATAAATGAGAAGAACAAGGCAAATGGAAGAAAAGCTTGTAAAATATCTCGCATAGATTAAAATATCTGATTGATCACAATTTTATAAAGTAATATGATGAAAGCAAACTCCTTGAAATCTGTCTGAATTTACCTGCACTGGTTTACCTCATTTACATAATGCATTGAATACTATTTTTAAGGTCACCATGGTTTATAAAAGGTCACAAGGATTCTATATCCTCAATAGAGTACCAAAGCCATTGTGCAACTAAATTTTTTATCATTGTTATTTCTTTTTGCATCTCAGCATGTTTTATACCATATCTCAATATGGAAAATGGGGGGGGGGGGAACAATCCAAATTTGGTGGGAATCTGTCTCTGTATGCCCAACATGTGGCTAGATGAATACTAGTTCTGTTTAATTCATTGTAAATTAGCCTGGCTCTGAATAGCAATTATCCTTTTCACCTATTAACAACACCATATACCCAAATCACATCAACATGACTAACCAGCACACAGCGCAGTAATTGATCAAATTACTTAAAATGCAGTAAGTATAACTTTTGGGAAAAAACAACTGCAGGAAGTTTTGCAAAGCGACAGTGTATATAAATACTTCAACACAAATCTACAATTAAATTTTCCATTCCAAAAACCTGCCAGTTAATTATAAGAACATAAAATACATGACAATAAACGTGTAGCAATTATTGATCGATTGATTGATGGTATCTTTTGTTTTTACTGCATGAGCAGAGTGCAAGAAACAGATTCTTATCACAAGTAGGGTATTGAATATTGGTTAGTACACTATTTCTACCACAGGCTGCGATATGTCATTTATTGAAAAAAAATAAAATAAAATCAATGACAAAGTAATAATATGCAACATTTTTATTATATAGCGCTTAATACAATATTTTTAAGTGTGGAATATCATTACCCCAGAATTAGCATGGCTTCCCCGATCTGGGCCATGTTGCATAAAAGTTACTATTATGGTAACTTTGCCATCCAGTGGTAACGATCATGGCAACGATGATCAACAACCATTCAGAATCAAGGATTCCATACAAGTTACCATTGCACGGCATAGTTATGGTAATTAATGGTAATTTCTATACAACGAGGCTCAGGGTACCCTTTTACTACACCTGTATGGAAGGCTACCAAATGTACATAAACGTCATGCCAAGAAATATGAGTGCTGCTGTTGGATTTGAACCCTGGACCTAGTGGTTCAAAGTCTAGAGACTTAACCACTGAGCCACAACGCATCTACTCCGATAGTATGCATGTATTTGCGTCTATAAAAAGACTAAGGGAATTTGAATCTTCTGTAATTAACAGGTTAATTGCCTTCTAGTTTTAATGTCATCTGAAGCAATGACATGATTTCATCTTTCTTTCTTCCTTCCCTGCATTTCAGTTATACCATGCCTTGGTGGAACATGTAAAATATTCATAGCCATTTTTTCTTTTAATATAGAAACCAATTCCCAGGGCCCCAAGATTTGAAGCCCATTTAAATCAGTATCAACTGGCTGGGTTCAAAATAAAAATGAACCACGCCAACTCACACTGATTTTAAATGGGCAAATTGGACATTCATTTTGCAACCAATGTATGTTAAACTTTTTGTGCTTAGGTTTTTGATCATGTGCTACCAAGATATGGTCATTAAAATGCTGAAATGCAAAACAAAAATATATAAGTCATACATTAGTGCTCAGCAATTTTTTTTACATTATAATAAAAAGATTTTTTTCAGCGATTGGCATAATTCATTGTTACTGCTGGCAATGTAGAGTGCAATGTAATGTGATTCAACCCCCTCCAAAAAAAAAAACATTGACTTATTTCAACTAAGCATTTAATGCAAAATGCTTTAAAAAATCTAAAAAAAAAGTGTGTCAAGGACTACAAAAGCAACTATAATCTTTTATTCTAAATAAATATTATGCAAGTAAATTCTTTAAACTATTTTGCAACAATAATGGATTCATCTTTCCTAATGGATCTTTTCTCTTGGCTTGCAAAGGGGATAATAACTTAAAAGATAATGTTGGGGGAGAAAACTCATAGGCTAGGTTGTGAAATCAAAATCTACCAATAAATGTCAATATGGTTAAGACAAATGCTAGACCCCATGATTGGACATTTATCTAAATTTGATTCTATGAATTATACTAACCTCTTCCTCCCATCCCTCGGAAGCTCCTGCTAGCTGGTAGTGCCGCTTGCGTAACTCTGCCAGGAGAACACGCTCCTTCTCAAGCTTACTCTCCAACTCCAGGACTGTTACCTGAGCCTCCATTTCCATTCGCTTTGTCTGGGTAAGCTTCAGTTTTGTAAAGTCAGGTGAATCTTGAGGAAAGAGAAAAATATATTCATTTAATATGCATAATCTTCTTAATAGTATTAACTTTTGACTATATAAGTGTGAAGAATCAGTTGATATATTGTCAAAAAGGATCAGGAATTATCAAATGCTGCACAATGGGATTATTATCATTCTTGTTTTAATCATAACCTTGTCTACTTTCAAAATCAGCTTCATCACATTTATCATTATCAT
The DNA here is from genome assembly GCF_018143015.1 of Lytechinus variegatus. Classification (NCBI taxonomy): domain Eukaryota; kingdom Metazoa; phylum Echinodermata; class Echinoidea; order Temnopleuroida; family Toxopneustidae; genus Lytechinus; species Lytechinus variegatus. The sequence goes on from NC_054741.1 coordinate 81,671,324, forward strand.
TTAATCACGCTGATCAGAGACCAATGTTGTTGCTTTTTTTTCATTATTTTTCTGAGACAGTTGCTCCAGCTGTAATTTCTCTTGATCCACTTAAGGATGTTGATCAGTTTTAGTAAAGGTCTAATGTTTGGCCTCTTACAGAGAATTATCGTGGGAGCAAAGCTGACACTACATGCTGGAAACCAATGTGATCACCATCATTGTAAAGTGAGAAGCTCCTAAGACAAATTAACCCATTGCATACAAGAAGCATGTTCTCCCTTTACAAGGCCTTGAGGAAAAACTAAATTCAGTAGTTAACAACTTACAGATCATCATGGAACACTCATACAAATTCTTACCTCCTTCTGCAATCATCTGAGCCCCTGTCTTTGCCGAGGCCACCACTCCTGCCGTAGCAGTTGCAACATTCCTTGATGCTACCTGAAGACCTTTAAGGTTAGCACTACCCTTGTCTGCTTTGACCTTACTTGCTGCAACCAGCTGGGCTGTACTGGCTGCTATCTCATGAGAACACACCATAAGCTCCTCAAACTTGCCTGTTCCACTCATAACCTTGTCAGAACTATCCCTGCTCAACGAGAAGAAGATGATGAAAAGTTTATAAAAAGTTTACAATTTTCTCATTGTCTTGTATTTTTAAATTATCTATCACTACACTGGATTCCATTTAGTTTATTTATTGCTTCAACTTATAGTACATGTAGAAAATTTTTTTTCAAAAATATTATTAAGTTATTAAAGTTGGAATAGCTGATCCTTTCAGTCTGATCTGACTCTCCACATCCCCCTCCTGATTCCCGCATCCCAATCATCTGTGTTCCAGAGTTTCCTGAATTGAGTACTACATTTCTTGAGCCCTTTGGTTAACAGTTTCAATAAGGATTAAAAGGGTGACAACTTGATAATAAAACACTTGTTGAATTCATGATCAAACACTCTTCTAGATCCCCTGTGGTACACTTACATCACACTGTTATGATATGTCAAAGTTTATCAGTACTTACACTAAATGAGAAGCTCCAACCCCAACCAGTTTGGCAGCAGACAAAAGACCTTCTGTCCATCGATGATGACGTTTGTAAAATTCCTTTGCTGATGCTGTTCCCTGTTTGGAGGAGGAGGGACCAATTCACTTTGGTTTGATGTTTAATTTTAGTTCATGGTTTAAAGTGCATATCATTACAACTGAACTAATGAAGCAGACATATATACTTTATAGACTGCCTTTTCAACATAAGGTGTTAACAGGAAGTAGATATATCATCCTCCTACAGAGAAGGCCTAAAGTTATCAGTTCTCTGATTTTTAATCAACAAACATTTATGCATTAATGGCAGTCAGGTATTCAACCACCAAAACTATAAAAGCTGATGAACATAGAAGATGACAATGAGTGATTGTTGTTGAAATAATAAAAGTAACAAGGTCCATGAACAACTTGTCAAAGGTGGACAACTCTTTTTCCTTGCTGCACTGGGGTCCCTTCCAATAGTGTAAAGGTTGACCCCTAGGCATTCCATTACATACATCAATTTTTATCCATAAAACAAGCATGAACAAAACTTGAGGCCTGCATGGATGTATTGGAGCTAGGAATTAGGAAAAAAAAAAAAAAAAAACACAAACTATCTTAATAACGAGTTTAAAGCAAATATATTTAAATTAGGAGAATTGGTTGCTATGTCAGTCAATTCATTTTGCTAAATGACAAAATTTTGCTAGTGTCAAAATTTAAATTTGAAATAAAAGTCTTTTTCATTATAAGTACACACATGATATGCTTTAAACAAGTTTTGACATTTCAGGATTATTGCTATGTCAGGCGGCTTTTCAAAACTCCTTGTGCAGTAGACCGTTCAAGTAATTCAACCTTGGGGTGCTTAGCAGCCCTAGAAAATTGATCAAATCTCATGTAATGTGTATATTTATTTCAAAATGACAGTATACTGCTCTGCTACTTGTTTAATTCTATTTCAGTTGTATTCAAGATCACTCACCCTTCCGCTTGCTACAATTTCTTGCTGTAGTGATTTTGACTTGGTGATGAGTTCTTTGATACAGATCATAAGCTGTGTACAGGAATCTAGAATCCTCTCATTCACCTCAAGCTTTACACCGGTATCTGCTTCTCTTGACCTCTTCAACATCTCCTATATGACCAAGATAAAAAAAAATGGGTTATGGAATGTGTGATCAGGATAGAATAGGGTGGATCAGTAAAATATTACATTCCATCCTCAGGGAGACCATCATTATCATCATCAAGTCATCATCATCACACCTAACTATGACCCATAACCTGTCATGACCTTACATATCAACAAAGATAATCACCATCTTTCTCATCCTTCATCTTCCAATGTAATAAAAATTATTGTTACTTCTTTATCATCATTGTCATCATCACCCACAACACTACTATTATAACATGCATCACCAATATCACCACCACAAAAATCATCATCATCAAAACACTATCATTACAACCAATATAAAGACCACAATTTTATTTCAGCACCATTAGTCATATAACTACAATCATTGTGGTCATCATCAACATTTACATCATCATTATCATCACCATCACCATCACCATCATCATCATCATCAACATCATCTTCATCTTCCTGATAAACAAGACATAGTACCTCTATCCTAATAGCCGCCTGATCAACGAGGTCCGATGTTGACTGCATCTCTGCCTCTACAAGATCACCAATCTCTTCTGTTTTACTTGTCTCCTCAGATATCAGCTCCTACATAACCAAAAACACATATTTCATGAACAAATGAAATACAATGAGTATGCATATAATCTCGACCTCCAATACATCATATAATCAAAGATTTTTTACAGACCAGAATAAAGAAACATGTGTTATTTATATCTTCATCTTCTATTGTCAAAGAATAGATTTCTGTGGTCCTCATCTGTATCACACACTTCATTAAATAGAGTCAAACATTTCTAAATGCATTTCAATTCATTCATATTTCATCAAGAGACAGGCTGTTACGTACATATATATCCTTATAACATATTCAATTATACCTAAATAGTCTGAAAATTACAGATTACAAAGTGGATTTTGCAGCTCTTAGAGACATAAGAAATGGACAAAACTATACATATAATAAATTAAAAATTGCACTTATAGAAATGAAAAACAATGAGGCGTTATGTACATATGAAATAAAAGACAAAATCATGCAGAAAACCAAAGGCAAGAAGAGAACGAGAAGTATGGGATGTAAACCTTGTAAGCAACCCACACCACACATCAAAAGGCACCCTACCTCATCTACACAGTGAACCACAAGCCTCCTCTGCCATACCTGTACTATTACAATGATCTATTTGATTTGAACAAACTATATTATATCAGAATATAAAGACCTCTTCTGTCTTACCTGTGTAAGTTGAGAGATATCTCTTAGTTTATCTCTCAAATTGTTTTCATTCTGGGTAAAGTTTTGCTGATCTTCTTCTTTCAATGACTGAAGGACTGTCAAGGCACTGTTGCAAGTCGCAAGGCAATTGGATGATAATCCTAATATTAAAAACAACAAACCCCCAAAAATAACTTTGCCATATAAATTATGATGTATGAGGGTACGGTTTACAATAAATTGGTCTAATCTGAGGAAATTGGGTCCCAGAAATGTTTCCACATTTTTTTTTCTTTCTGATGTAGACCATTTCCCAAGCATGGAATGGGACGTAAATATCGGGATTCAATCAGCAAATTGTTTTCTGATACACATATCTTTTTTGAATTGTAAACATTACAGAAAGAGTGAGATAAATCATATAAACTTGACAAACTTAAAATTTGAAAACGAATAAAACTCCTGAAGACGGACAGTCCGAAACGTCGAGTCTCTCTACTACTCATCATCTCTACTCGCCGACTCAAGCCAGCATCTTTTCATCAGCTCTACTACTCAATCTGTTCTCAACTCATCAATTTCTTCTGGTTTACATTCCATTTTTTAGGACTACTTTCAAGAAAGAATACTATACTCTCATATCTCCACTTTCTCCCCTATCCATTTCTTCTCTTCTTCTATCCACTGTTTCTATTACACTCCACATGGTGTACCGTAAACCACATCAGCGATTGAATAATACTTGCAGTCCACTTTTTCTACATTTAAATGCTAGAGTAATAAACTTTACAAAAAGCACCATTCACCTGATTTGATACCTGCCATGTTAACAAGTGACCACAAAATTAGGATGGAGTTGAGTTGTAGGACAAATAGAAATTGTATGATATTTCTTGCCTTATCTGGGTGATCATTACATAATTTCAAGTCTGGTGTTGAAGATGACGTAGAGAGCGTGAAAAAGGCTGCTGAACCAAGCGCCAACTCCGAGCTGGGCTCAGAAGTACATTACCAATCATGTTATCAATATGCACTATGCTGCTAGTGCTATTCATGTAAATTTTATGCAAGAACTCTCAGCAATGAAAGTGATATTGAGGAGGAATTGCAGTAAAATCTCATCGTACATAATGTAAAGACTAAATTCACTTCGAGAATCTGAAAGAGTAAACCTTATTCATTAAAAAATATAAAACTCTAATGATTTGTGTTTGTATTATCTGTAAAAGCACAATTTTCCCCTGGTTTGTCAGCTTGAGATCACTGATACCAACACCAAACTTGAAATCAATCTTGGGGGTTGTTTGTGAATGAAGAAATTAAGAGGCCAGAACTGACTGACTTTAAAGCAAGTAGATGATGTCTGATTATTCATGAAGAAAAAATTTGCTTGAAGTCATATTACTTACTTTCCCCAACATTAACAGGAGCAAGATTTGATGTGGCTTTCCCCTGCAGCAGATATTCACCAAGTGAATGAGAAAATGAGGCAATGGAACCAATCAGACCTCCAAAATCTGGAAAAGAATCAGTAAATATGTGGACATCAGTATGAAAAATTGGAACATGGTGGGATACAACATGTACATGGGTAGGATGTCGGACAAGCTTAACAAACTGCTGATTGTGCAAGAGCCAAATGCTGGCAAGACATTTTATGCATATTCAATATATCATTTATATAAACTAAAAGAGTCTCCAGAATTTGTCAACTAAAACAAATTTTTACCATTTGGAGTATTGTTGCCCAGAAGATTAATCTTCAGACTTTGAAACAGAGGGTTGTGGGTTGGAATCTCAACCAAAGTGCAATTTTCTTCAGAAAGAAATTGATCTACATAGTGCTGTACTCAAGCCAGGGGCCCGTTGCAGAAAGAGTTGTGTTTAAACGCAAGCCAAAAAATCAATCGCAAGTCCCAAATGCGCGCTGTTGATTGGTTGAAAATCAAGTTGCGCATGATTTTTAGAGTTGCGATCGATTGCAACTCTCTCTGCAACGGGCTCAAGGAGAGGTAAATGGGTACTACCTGGCAGCAACTTATTCATTGATTTCCTTGGATGGTACAATTGATTGTAAATTTTATGATACAGGGTCCTGATATGAAAATACAGCATAAGACTTGATACATACCGTTGCTGTTCTGCTGGTAAGAGTTATAGGATCTCTCCAGATTATCCACACATTCATCAGCTATAGGGGCTCTACTTTGAAGATATTCTATGGCAGTCATACAAAGGGGAAAAAAGATGAGTAGATATATTACCATCATACCATATACAGTACATGTACAACAAGAAAATGTTTCTGGACAAAAGGAAGTAAAAGATATCATACACAGTAGAATTCCAACTTTGTGTACTCTAAAATAAGGATGTCTACAAAAATGAAAGTGCTTTGTGAATACATTTTCCTTCCTTTTTAAAATCAAAATCAACTGTTAATTAGGGGACAAACCATCATTACATGGGAAAATTAATAAATTAATGACCCACTATTTGTCAGTAACCACTTTTAAAGTGTTATCTAGTTTATTCAAAGCAAAAATTAATTTGTTAGGAGTAAGCTCAATGCAATAAGCTCACTGCATTGTATGCATTAATATATCCTCCATGCATATACAGGCCTCGAAATAATCGACGGCCATCGACGGCCATGGCCGTCGATGCCCCCATTACTGGCCGTCATGCCCTTCTTCTTTTTGCTAAAAGTTACGGCCACTAAAAATGTGCCCTTTTTTATATGGCCGTGGTGCCCTTTTTTCTCATAAATGTGCCCTTTTTCTGATATATAATGTACCCCTTTTGAAAGTCTGCACCTTTTTTTCTGAGCGAGGAAAACTTTTCTCCGATCTCAAAAAGTATTCAATACCTTAGCTTTACCAGCGACGTCCAGTGCATGTATGCAGTCTAGTCCGAAGCCGCGCTGAACGATGAGCTAGCTATACACAGCTGGCCGGCCGGCCGCTAGCGCGCTTTACATATGCTATGTAAGCTGCAGCATAAGAATGGACGAGCGCGAGCTCCGTATGTGTACTACACAAATGTCGCGCGCGCTGTACTGTCCTGGCGAGCGTGCGCGATGCGTAAGTACAGTATTTTGAATGGGAGTGTTTCATAAAGCTGTTCGTCAGTTACGAACAACTTACGAACGACCGGTGATACTTTCTTGGGTGCTAATCAGATTCACATTTAATTACATGTAGCTCAAGAAGGTATCACCAGTCGTGCGTAAAGTTAATTTTTTCTTAAGTAAATAATGTGGTTTGGTAATGAATCTGATGTATAACATCGACTATGGAAAGCCCCCCCCCCCCCACGCCGCGAAACTGTAACACCTACAAATAATTTATTACATGCCCCTTAAAAAGTGGCCTTGGTGCCCCTCTGTATGGCCTTGGTGCCCTCTGCTGCCTGGCCTCAGTGAAAAAGTGCCCCTCAAAAAAGTGGCCTTGCCCCCCAAAAATCCTATTTCGAGGCCTGCATATATGTCATTTTTGCCAATATATTCAAAGGTAAATTTACACCTACACAATTAGAAACATACTCAACATTTTCTGGTTTGGTATTCTTCCTAAATCACAAAATACAAGATAATTTGCTACTTTCAGTAAGATGTGAAAGCAGGAAATAATCAATCTGGTATTTTTAAAAGCCTCAGCAAGTTCTCTTATGATTGTGCATCTTTACCTTTTACTGTAACTACCTGGTAATAGGTCTTAATAGCCAATCATAATCAAGGTTTCTATGGTAGTTACATTAATCAGAAATATAACATAAACTTCTTGAAACGGGTCCCAGGAGTGAAAATGCCTAATGTGACTTATATCAGGGTATTTCTAACCTGGTGTACATGTTGCTGAAGCAAACTGAGGATCTTCCATCTGTTGGATGATTAGCTTTAGTGTCTCCTCAGCACCTTCTACAGCCTTGGCTAAAGAGAGAAATAGAGAAGAGACAAAGAGACTGATGATGGTAATGGTCAGAAATATCAATCGAATAGGCAATAAGTGTAATAATTATTCAGCTTCAATCAGGTTGAGTCATCATCATCACCATCATCATCATCTTCATCATCATCGTCGTCGTCATCATCATCACCACTATCCTCATCATCATCATCATGATCCTAATCATAATCTTAATCATCCTCATCTTTGTTTCCATGAATACTTGTGATTTCTTAACAAACCATTTAAGAACAATGCCTATTCAACATACCACAGAGCAAATTGGGTTTAAAGTTTTACCAAGCAATTTTTTCCTTTGTTCTTCCATCTGTCTCTTGAGTTGGGCTTCTCTACTTGCTGTTTGAGCTATAGACATCTGTAGCTTCTCAACAGTCTTTTCAGCTGTATCTCTTGCAGCAACCATCTCCTCTGAGCTCTTAGATACCGTCGTCAGTTGCTTATTAGCTTCAGCATTCTGAATGCAGAGTTTGAAATGTATCCATTCCATTTGAATTATACACTCAGCAAAAAAAGTTCTTGGACACTTATAAAAGTTAAAATATTCCATAAAGATATTTGATTAAAGGCTAATTATTGTATGTCAACATGACCAGACAATATTCTTCTTCCAGTATGACATGACATTTTCATGTGAACAGTCATGCATGGGTGGTTAAATGCTTTAAACAATAGCAATGTCAGTAAAAGAAAATTGCAAGAAATGGACCACTCAAATGATAATGATTATGGCCATCCTGTAGGCATACATTCAACAATTTCAGTAGGTGGTTATCATTCGAATTAAATGCTTAGGGATGCATCATGAGATGCATAATGAGATGGATCATTTGGACACTCACTTTCAAGATAAAGCTTTCAAATCAAGAGCGTGCAAGGGCAATAGGAATGCATTCTGGGCAGTCATGTAGACTAGTGGCTCGATATTTCTAAGTTTCACCAACAACAATTTCACATATGAACCAGTGGTATTTGGCTACTGTGAAATTCAGAGACCACCCTAGGAGTGGTCGACCTATAGGGCCACCACCCCTGCAGAAGATAGGAGGTTAAGGATGCTTGCGTTGAGAAGGCGATTTGTCACTGCAACAACTATAGGATCTGAAATTCATTGACTAACTTTGACTTAAAATTCCAGTGGAATAGTGATGCGTCCAAGTTGGATTACTTTATCTTCTCTTTTAGAGTGGTATTCGACTTTAAGTTTGCTTTTATCGTTTAATGGATATTTATGCCATATAAACTTTCACAACTGAAAGAATGGCTGATCATTTTCTTGCAATTTCCTTATACTGACATTGCTATTGTTTAATGCAGAGCTGCCAACCTGAAAAAGAACATTTCAGTATTTTCAAAGCCAAAAATCAGTATTTCGGTGAGGAAATCAGTATTTTAAAAAAAATACCATAGGACAAGAAATAAAGCAGAAACTTTAGAAATCAGTATTTTACATGAAACTATCAGTATTCTCATTTTTCAGTACTAAATACTGAAAATCAGTACTACTTGGCAGCTCTGTTAATGCCTGTAACCAGCCATGCACTGACTGATCCATTCTTGCAATTTTCTTTTACTGACATTGCTATTGTTTAGAGCATATAACCACCCATGCATGACCGTTCACATGAAAATGTCATGTCATACTGGAAGAGGAATATTTTCTGGTCATGATGACATACAATAATTAACCTTTAATCAAATATCTATTTGGAATATTTTAACTTTTATAAGTGTCCAAGAACTTTTTTGCTGAGTGTATATTCCATTCTAAATATAGGCTGATTGGCTACAATGCATAGTTTGAAACAAATTTATATGATTCAAATTATCTATTCACTTTTAGGCATGGAGAATATTAGTGAATGGAAGTGTGTTGCTGATTTTGTTGACAGGGATGAACTATGAATAATCAAAAGATGAGCTAATGCATTCATTTTACTTGTTAAAGGTAATAATAACAGTAAAGATGGCAGAGCATCCATACCAAAGCCAGACAATTTCAAAGGAAAAATCAATCAATGTGGTGCCTTGGCCAAGTGGTTGAAGGTGCCTTATATCTATATTGAAAAACATTGTGAAATTGAATAATGTTTCAAGGGTTCAGAATAAAAGCAAGCTCTCATATAAAATATTGTGAAATTGAATAATGTTTAAAGGGTTCAGAATAAAAGCAAGCTCTCATATTTCTATATTCTCTATTTTGAAAAACATAGTAAAATTGAATAATGTTTAAAGGGTTCAGAATAAACGCAAGCTCTCATATTTCTATATTCTCTATTTTGAAAACATAGTGAAATTGAATAATGTTTAAAGGGTTCTGAATAAAAGCAAGCTCTCATGGTCTATTTTCAACTTGAATGCACATAACGAAAGTGAAAGTACTTAAGTAGTGATAGATATGAAGGTCAAGGAGACTTTTCCTTAGAAAGAAATCAGAGCACTCACCACTCTCAGAAGAGATAGATGTTCTTCTCTTAGCTTAGTGTACACATCTTTCATCTTTTTAAACCTTTCCTCATTTACTTTTGACCGTCCTGTTTGCAGTTGAAAACAAGAAACAAGAATGTGTGAGAAGGGAATGTTAAAATCATTTGATTGAAGGAAATAATGCAATACAATGAACCTCAAGTGCTTCAAAAAAAGGAAAAATCAATAACATACAGAGTATCAATTTACTCTATCTGTATGATGGTCCTTATAATACCTATAATCAACAATGATCAAAATAAAGGTACAGAATCAAAAGACATTACTAAAATACATATATATTTCACAAGTAAGTGAAGGGATGAACATATTGAAATAACCTGACAAATTTGTATACTTTGAAATCTATAACAGCATTTGACTGATGTACTTAAAGTGTAAATCGATAACTTCTTCTTTCTAATTACAATTTACAATTGGTTCAAACTTTTTAAAACTAATTTCTTTCATTTCCTGTATCAATCCATACAAACTATTTTTAGGATTAATTTCCTGAAGTGGTATAATCAGTGAAATTATTTCCCGTTTGTTCCTCTTCTAACTTCCTAATTTGATTTCTCTACAAACCAATAGTTGATGAGGGAAGAGAGAAAAGATTTTTAACCAACAGCAGAATCTGTTCATTAGTACTGGCTCTTGTTAATATTACAACCAAACAAAAATACAAATAAGATTGCTCATCATATAAGTTTACTCACTTTCTGCATCAACTAATTTTTCTTCAGAAACCATAAGAGCAGCAGACTCTAGTTCCTTTACTTTGTCGCGTAGCGTCTCATTTTCCTACAAAATCAAAAAGTAAATAGGAAAAAAATGCATTTTCTAATTACAAATTACTTCAAAATCTTGCAAGTTGTAATTAACAAAATGGGCTAATCTATACGATTTGGCAGCCTGGAAATGAAAGAGATGTGGATATATCTGTCACACACATTTCAGTACTGTCCTCTGAAATCCAATGATTAATGAGTATTTAGACATGCAAATTTCACTAATCAAGCATAATTTTCCACATAAAGCATCATGCTTATTCTCCACCTCTTCCCTCAGGCCTACATTAGAGCATATCACAATATATATGATACTCATTTCTTGCCAATCTCACATCGTGTTAAGTTGCCTGTCTGTAATCTCACACAATTTCTCTCTTACCACAAAGGGATTTTGGAGAATAGCATCAAGTTCCCAAGCGTAAAAAGCAGTTCATTCATACAAATCTTTATGAGTTATTCCAGCACCCCCCCCACCCCCCAGTGCAATCAGGGATAAGATGGTGTTTTTTTTTTTTAGGAGAAATTGAAAACATCGAAAAACTGCAGACCTTACAAAGAGTTGGATATTAAAATGGCTTCTAAGAAACTGCCTCCAGCAAGCTACCATTGGCTCTTATCCTGAGAAAACTATTACCTCACACTGTGTCTCAACCACCGTCCGATGTTCATTCATTTCTTGTTCCATTTCCATCAATCTTCTCTTAAGTTCTTCAATAATTCTTTGATCTTCTCGTTTGGTTCTGTCAAGTTCAAATTTGAGTTGATTTACCTCGTCTCTCAACTGCTCAATAATCCAATCTCTGTAAGTGTGAATTAAAATCAATCAAATTAAAATCAAAGCAAATAGAATAAAAATAAATCAAATCTATTCAAATAAAATATCACTTCAATTCTATAAACATTACTCATCCTGAGACTTCCCATGATTCTCATTTGCTTCTGCATTTGAACTGCTTCATTTTATGGTCAGCTGCTGTCTTTCTTCTTGAATCTCGAGTGTTATTTGATTTATGTTTTAAAAAAATCTGAAGATTTCTTTCTTTATCCTCTTCTCAAAGAGATATTAACATTTGACTTTCACAGGCACGCAACCTTAAGGAAATATTCCTTTAGAGCTATATTCAAGGGAAAAAAATTTAGTTTAGTATGCACAGAGTTGCAAGTAGAATAGAAAAAAAATACTCCTTAGAAATTTAAAGGAATAAATTGTTTGATTTCAGGTCTGCAAAGGCCTTCCCCAAATAGATTGTATGGATCACATGGTTTCTACAAACTATGGGTATATGAAAAAAATATTCAATGTATTTTATATATAATACCTTTCATCTGGACCACTCTGTTGGACTTGTTGTTGTTGGAACTGTCCATTCTGTTGTGGGGGTGGAGATGACATGAGGTCTACTAACATAGCACTATGTGTAACAGGTTCTTCAAAAGCAGGCTCTTCAATTGATGCTTCACTTGGAGGCTGGGTGGTAGATCAAATGAACAAAATTTATCAATTTTACTTCACAGTTCAATTCAAGTTTATTTGTGATTATTCAGATTGTTTTATTCAGTTGAGTTTAATAATAATAATATAGGGTATTTATATTGCGCATATATCCACCTTCTTAGGTGCTCCAAGGCGCTCCTATATTACCCGGCTAAGCTAGGCGTTCATAGCGCACACAGCTTTTAAGGAATTACTTCCTACCGGTACCCATTTACCTCACCTGGGTTGAGTGCAGCACATTGTGGATCAGTTTCTTGCTGAAGGAAATTACACCATGGCTGGGATTCGAACCCACGACCTCTGTTTCAAAGTCTGAAGACTAATCCACCGGGCCACAATGCTCCAGTTTAATTCAGTTTTGTCAAATTAGGTTTGATTAAGCTACTTTGATTCATATTCAATCAGATCATCTCAGCTTATGATCATTTAATTTCTCTTCAGTTCTATTCAATCCAAAACAACATTGATAGAAATCAGAATAAACACTTGTTAGTATCCCATAATTAGTAACCATCTGGAATAAAATTATTGGAAATGGTTTTTTGACTGATTTGAGTAGGTATGGGTGTCAACATTTACCAAAAAAAAGTTAGGAAGAATACGGGTTGGGGAAAGTGCTTTTTTTAAGGTCAAAGGTCAATGACCTTTTTAAATATACTGTATCATGGTATCTCCCAGATAAAATACTACAAGTTGGTGATCATGGTGTCAAAATTCACAGATTCTTACAAAGAAGATCAAATAAAATCAAATCAAGTACCTACAATGCTCATTCACCGATGAAATTCAAGGTCAAAGCCTTTCAAAGGTCAATGACCTTTTTTACACTATATACCATATACGGTATAGTGGTATCTCTGAGATGAAAAGGCACAGGTTGGTGATCTTGGTGTCAAAATGCAGAGGTTCTTACAGGAAGATCAAATAAAATAAAATTAAGTCCCCAGAATGCACATTAACCAAAAACATTCAAGGTCAAAGCCTTTCAAAGGTCATCGACCTTTTTAAAAATATATACCATATACGGTATAATGGTATATCTGAGATGAAAAGGCACAGCTAGGTTGGTGAACTTGGTGTCAAAATGCACAGATTTTTACACGAAGATCAAATCAAGTACCCACAATGCTTATTCACCAATGAAATTCAAGGCCAAAGCCTTTCAAAGGTCAATGACCCTTTTACATTATATACCATATACGGTACAATGGTATCTCTGAGATGAAAAGGCGCAGGTTGGTGATCTTGGTGTCAAAAATTCACAGATTCTTACAAGAAGATCAAATAAAATCAAATAAGGTACCTACAATGCTCATTTACCAATGAAATTCAAGGTCAAAGCCTTTCAAAGGCCAATGACCTTTTTACATTATATACGGTATAATGGTATCTCTGAGATGAAAAGTCGCAGGTTGGTGATTTGGTGTCAAAAAGCAATTTTTGCAAGAAGATGAAAAGGCACAAAATAATCATAAAGTCTTAACCTTCACCTTTGATATCCAAAAGGTCAAAAGTTAATAAATATTTATACATCCATGCATGATTCCCCCCCCCAAAAAAGATAGTAATTCATAATTATTATATTCACATTTTATTTGTGAATTATAGAAAGAAAGATACCTATTTGTAATGAAAACTTGGATGTTTAATAATTTCACTCTGAAATAAGGATAAATAATGGCGGCCATGGAAAATATATTTAAGGGTTAGAAGTCAATCAACTATATCGATAACTTGATAACTTCATTGTATATAGTGATTCTGATGGGAAAAAGACTGACCTGATGGAAAATGAATACAAATTTAATAGTTGATTCCTTGACCAATGATGACGTCAAAATACAAGTTCGAGGTGAAATCGATATCAAATAGCACTTTTTAATATATATTGTAGTAATGCATTGCCAAAAGTGTAAAAAAAATCATGTATGATATAATCTAAAATGGTGAAGTTGTCTAAAGTAGGAGCATTTACATATGCATTTTATAAATCTAAATCAAGGTACTAATTTTTCTGTAGCAATAGGTCACTAACCTCAATTGCTACAATCAATACTATAAACTATAACTTAATCTGTAAATGGAAAGGATAGGCCTAACCCTAATGGCATGCATCATCTAAGAACATTTTCATATAGCCAGGGGCAATGATGAAGAATTAAAATAAGGCAATCATTAGAGCTGCAGCTTTTGTCATAGTAAATGAAGTTAAGTGTCTCAACTTCAGCAAAGAGTAATTAAACTTTTGAAAACCTTCTGACATTTTCAGGACTTTGATCTGGCCCATTCAATGAAAGCCTAATAACGTTCTGTCAAGGGATATCAGACCAGGGTCTATATTATTGCTGATATGTTGCATAGCTTGATTCTCAAGAACTAGACGTGGTGCTGTAGGAGTTTTGTTAGGTCAATGGATGTGTACTTTTAAGCTATTATCTCCTTTTGAATTTCATTATCATATCATATGCCTAATTTGTGCATGATAACACTCAGTTATTCTGGACCAAATAATGATCCTTGTACAAACTGACACTTAGTAGAAATAGCATCATAGGTGACGTACGGCAGAGAGCAGGTATGAAGTTTTGTCCTGCAACATTAGCATCTCAAGAGATTCTGGCAGCTCGCAATGAGAGGTAATTAATAATAATACGGGAATTCATCTTTGTTGAAGTTGATATACATGCAGCTCTAATGATGGCCTTCACTTCATCATCATCCCTCTGATGCTCTCAGATGATGCTAGCTGTGACATGAGAGTTAGACCTATCCTACCCATTTTCCAGAAGATTCTTGTACAAATCTTTGCATTTTGGCACCAAGATCACTAACCTGCGGTGAGATACCATTATTATTATCTAATGTCAAAAAGGACATTGACCTTTGTCTTTGAATTTTAAGGGTGAATGTGCATTGTCGATACTTAATTTCATTTTATTTGATCTTCCTGTAAGAATCTGTGTATTCTGACACCAAGAACACCAACCTGCGCCGTTTTATCTTCGAGATACCAGTATATAATATGGTATATAATGTATAAAAGGTCATTGACCTTTGGCCTTAAATTTTATGGGTGAATATGCATTCTATGTCCTTAATTTTATTTTATTTGATCTTCTGATCAGAATCTGTGCATTTTGACACCATGATCACCAACCTGTGCCTTTTCATCTCAGAGATACCATTATACAGTATGATATATATAATGTAAAAAGGTCATTGACCTTTTGAAAGCTTTGACCTTGAATTTTATTGGTGAATGTCCATTCTAGGTACTCACATTCATTCTATTTTACCTTCTTGTAAGAATCTGTACATTTTGACACCATGATCACTAGCCTGTTCCTTATCATCTCAGAGATACCATTATACAGTATGGTATATAATGTAAAAAAGGTCATTGACCTTTGAAAGGCTTTGACCTTGAATTTCATCGGTGAATGTGCATGGTAGGTACTTAATTCTATTTTATTTGATATTCTGGTAAAAATTTGTGCATTTTGACACCATTATCACCAACCTGCGCCTTTCCATCTCAGAGATATCATTATACGGTATATATGAAAAGGTCATTGACCTTTGACCTTGAAAAAAACCACTTTCCCCAACCCGTATTCCTCCTAACTTTTTTTTGGTAAATGTTGACACCCATACCTACTCAAATCAGTTGAAAAACCATTTCCAATAATTTTATTCCAGATTGGCTATTTTGAGGTCTAATTTAGGGATACTATGTTTGGATTTATTCTATTCACTTCACTTTTGTCTACCTAATGCATTCCAGCTTAGATCTAATCAGATTAAAAATAGCTCAGTTCAACTAACTCATGTAAATTCAGTCTATGGTAAGTCATCTCCAACTCCACCTGTTAACACCTACAATACAATGGGGAGGGGGGGATCTCTCCCAAATATTAAAGTGATATATGTTTGCTTTAGGCTTAGAATGACTTGCACTCTTCTTCATCCAATATCCAGATGGTTTGAAGATTGTTTATTCTTCACCAAGATATCTAATCCCATTTTTGGCCAAGTAAAATAAAATCATATAAGTTAATCTTCACTTCTTGACAAATTACTTCGGAAAAATGATTGAAAATTAAATGAAATGGGAAGAGATAAATGTATATTTGAGATCAACCTTAAGAAGATATTGACTTCAATCAATCACATCATTGAGTAACATAGGAACAATAGGTGATTATGGTATTGAAATCTCATCACAGTGATGGGGCAACACTAACACTAGACAATGGACTTGAAATCATCTACTGTGTTAATATATTGTAGACCTCTTCCCAGGGGTCTGTAACACAAAGCTCAATAATCGATCAGAAAACACAGTTTAATTGCATCGATCACAATGTACAATCAATGAAAAATCAATCACACAATCAATTGTTAAGCTTCGTACTACTGGGCAACGTCTGTGAACTTACCGGAGGGCTATCTCTTCCACTGCTATCATTCATTGATTCATTAATGGCAAGCATTACAGCTGGGCTGATGTATGTGTCCTGATTCATGGCTGCTACAAAGAAGTTTGGAGGATCCTGAAATAAACAGATTAAAAACAAGAGGTAAATACAACATGTCATATATCTGTATTCTTACACCTCTAATATTTAACATACAGAGAAAGGGAGTACTCCATAAAACAACCTGTTCATGATTTCCAAGAATACCTTTGCTTTCTACAAATCATCAGCTTGTAGCAGTTGTTGCATATGGCGGCTTGTTTCTTGTGACTGTTGGCAATCAAGCCTTTCATTGATTTTCATCAGCAACTAAGATTTATAAGTTAACCTAAGAAATGATCAATGACAAAATACCCATCTTGCTTGAATAATAATATAGGATTTGTGTAGCGCACGTATCCACCTTGCTAGGAGCTCAAGGAGCTCCTATATTATCCCGACTAAGCTTGTCTACCTATTCCGGTGCGAACAGCCTTTTGAGGAATTACTTCCTGCTGGTACCCATCTACCTCACCTGAATTGAGTATGGTACAGTGTGGGCAAATTTCTTGCTGAAGGAAAACATGCCATGGTTTGGAATCGAACCCACGTCCTTCAGATTTAGACAAGAGTCTTAATCGCTACACCCCCTACAAAACCACTAGACCACGACGCCCTATCAGTATGTCCGTCACCAAATATTATCCTCTTTAATACAAAGTTGTCTTATGATACAGTTAAGGGGATGTAAATTTAGAGATGAATTACTCACTGCAGGTAATGTGGGAACTTGGATAAGTCTTCTGAAGTAAATGATGCTACTGCATTTGGTGTAGAACTCCTTCAAGGCATGAAATTGCTTCAGGAAACGTGATCTATGACCTTCAAGTGTGTCTGATGGCAAGCCTACATATGATAACATAAATTCTGGTTATTAATATGTAATACACAATACTTTTCATGCTGTACACTTCGCAGGTTGTACTTCCTTTATTTGAATTGTTTTGCCTCAAATCCATTCATTTGTGTGCTGAATGTACCAGTCTCATTAGGGTATAGCAAAATTGAAAAGTCACAATAGAATCTGAAATAATTGAAGAATGCCAATGTGAAAACAATATTTTGAAATCGAAATGAATTAATGTGCTAAAACTGACAAGCACAAGTGGGTATGTGGCTATTCATGATCAATAACTCAGAAAGAAGAGCTTTTATGACAGGATTCCCTGCTTTTTGTAGTCATGGTGTAAATGATTACCAGTACTCATTTCTATCAGAACCATTGACACATATTCATTCATGCATTTATAAATTTGATAGCCACTCTGTTAAACTGATTTTGTGATAATTGCGAAAAGTTTTTATTTTCAAAGATATGGGTTCTTTTGGACATGTAGTTTGTCAGCTAAATAAAAGATGACTATTGGTGTTAGGTCGTAAATTACAAACACAGGCAACATTCATTTGTCAATGTTGGTTCAGGAAATAGCTTAAATATATAAAATACAAACACTGTACATTGGTGCCATTCAGAAATAGCTTAAATACATATATAAAATACCAACATTGTACATTGGTTCCATACAAAGTCACTGGGGTGAAGAACCAATTAGATTCTGTTCCTGTAAATATATGAACAATCCTTATGCACATTAAATGCAGGGAAACTCACCATCATCAGATCATTGATAAGACTGAGACATTTGATTTATGAAATTTGGAACATTTTTGTAAAAAAAGTCACCAGGTTGGGTGTTACATAAAGCTGTTTGTAACTTATCAGTAACTTTATGAATGACTGGTGATCCTTTCTTCTGGTAAATGATACACACCAGATTAACTTTGGTGTTTAGTTCTAACTTACAAACAGCTTTATGAAAAGTCCACCATGTGAAATATCAAATAATATTTGCCATGGATGTTTTCATTAAAGTTAGACCATATGACACAAGCTTTAATCAGTTTTATGCCAATTATCCTACAGCTTCTACTAATAGTAATTACATGTACAAGCATATAATGACTTCCATTTACTAGTGAATTCTACTTACAAGCATGTAGTTTATATAGTAATCTGACGCTGAAGTCATAGAGCTGACCAGAATCTAAGATCACAGGAATGAGGGGTGAAAGTCGGCACTGACCAGAGGGAGTACCGGACATTGCTCTGGACATGTCAAATGATCGGAAAACTGTCAGAAACAAATCCATAAATAAATGATCAGTAAAATACAGTATAAATAATGAAACTTCCTACCAAATTCAAATAAATCATGATGAAATCATTCAAGGCATTTCAAAGGCAAATGAACAGATTAAGCATGGCCCACTACAGACTATAGAGATAATTTGAATAGTTTGAATTGGAACAATGATTACACTTTTGCCATTTTTGTTGTTGTTGCTATTTTTTAAACAAAACCAGTTATTGTTCCTATCAAATGTCTACTCATTACTTTAATAATAGTAATGCATTTTCATAGTTTAAGAAATTAGTATATGAAAAATTGATCTCTGTTTAAACAGCTTACCTGCTGCTTGCAGTGTGATGAGGGATTCTAAATAATCAAAGATTTCAACAGACATCTGGAAGCTGTGAAAGAGGAAAAGAGATTCAAATTCAAACTGAAATATTTCTAAAAATAAATATATTTCATTACTCATTTCATACCAAAACTGAGCAATTGACAAGTCCACATATGAATATCAATCTCTCTTTGAAAGTAGTGAAAGCAAAGACTTAATTATCATTGCAACTTTGGGAATTTTCTGGGGGTTTTTTAGTACATGTATTCTTATACATATTGAATTGAATAAAATTTTATTATATTAGATTCAATATAATGTTGGTGTAAAGCTTCCGTCTAAAGACAATGGAACGTTTACATAAAATATGATTTATATGAATTCAGAGATTGTATACATTTCAAATTATCTACATTTGAAACTATTAAAAGTTGATAGTTGAGACATCAACACGTATACATGTAGTATGTAATAAAGTAAGATTTGGTATATTAAAACCAGCTTGAGATTGCAATACATTCTAAAAATTCTCTATTACATGTACTACATCAAATATTATTATTAGTTTCCTGTATTGGAATTCTCAAATTCTAATACAATTGAAAGGAAAGAAATAACATTCAAATACTATTAACACATTATATGAAATGCAATCTTGCCCAGCCCCAGCCCGCAAGTGACATGGCATTATTTTCCCCAATGTACACTGTAGTACCATGCATGTTGTTGCATCTCTGAAAAACACCTCAATTAAAAATAAATTTAGGAGTACCTATCCTCCAAACCAAACTCCACTTACTAATTATTGATGTCATTTTCACACATTTTTTCAATATCTTTCTCTGGCTCTTGAAGTACGAGATTGCCTGGCATGGAAGGATTCTAAACACAGACAAATACAAAAAGTGAAAAGGTGGATAAAAAAAATCATATCCATATCTAGCTTTTTAATACATTGATAGCTATTGAGCACAGCACTATCTAATAAATGTCCTATGCTGTATATTTGGCCTGCATATAGACTAGGGTGGCAAGTGTATTTCTTTTTACCTATTCATTGCTGATAAAATATCAAACTTGGTAATACATTTGTTTTCTCTCTTCTTTCTTTCACCACAATAATACAATTAGAGTAACATTATATTTCACCATTATTGTGTATGTTATGAATGGAAACAGATTATGTTATGGTATAATATAGTCAAAAGGTATTATGAAATAAAGATGTACATATTTGTATTCTTCATAACAAATTGATTTTTGTACAAATTAATGTTTACGAAAAAATATAATGAAATGGAAGAAAATAAATATTTGAATTGAATTGAAAGGAAATATCATCATAAGGGATTGGAACTGCACTCAATGCCAATACATTTAACTGCTGAATATAACAATAAAGAAATGAATAGTCTACTTTTCTATGGATACTCCAGTACTTGACCTCAGTAGACTTTCAACTCCATTATTCAAATTCATTTATCCTACAAATTCACTATTGTCATTTACACACATCACTGCCAGCTGGGTGTTTATTCAACACACAGATCACAACATGACAGTTTCATAGCCTTTTCTCAAGGACAAATTATATTGTCCCCACAAAAGTAAAGTTCTCATTAGTATGGAATAAGGAATAATTTATCAACAACCCAGGATTAAAATGAATAAAGCACACACTTTCATCAAGAATAGAGAGGGAACGTTAAATGGGGCTATGTTTTTTTTTGTAATGAAAATCATATCATAACATGAATACAAAGATACTACATAGATCTATTTCTGAATGCAAACCAAAATTTTAGCTCCACTCTAAACAAAGCACTTGGGGGCTAGATATTTATGAAATCATTATAACATTTAGAAATTCCTTCAAAAAACTTGGGAGCACAAAACTTCTATCTGATATTCTTGAAACAATCTCAAAGCTTCATGCAAAAACATTTGTTGTTTGAAAATAACAGAATTATCAAGCTGACTGGAGGTAAGCCTATCTATTTACACACCCACCTTTCTATGGAATTCCAATTTGGTATTGAGGAGAGTGCAGTAAGCAGCATTTAGCTTACCATAACCATCATGGAAATGATGCTGAAAAGAAAGAAAACACACAAAGTAAATAAACAATGTTTGACTTTGACCAAACCCAAAGCCTCATAGGTGATTTTTAATGTATTGTTTAAAAACAACAGATCATTAAATTCACAAATATATTTGCATTGCTATACAGTAGATTTGCATATATTGAGCAATCAAGGGTGAATGTGTCCTCAGGATATGTGATGAATGCAGATAATGTAGGCCATTTCAAATCAGTAGGCCTACTGTACATGTACAGTATCTATCATGGAAATGTCTTGGTCACAATTCTGTGCATTTGACATACATGCACATGTATATCTGAGCAGAACAACATTTATATTATCATTCCTCAAAAATATCCATGTATGTGTATAATACATCATACACTGTAAAATGAAAAGACTCTTTCATATCTAGTTAGAAAACAATTTAAGTCTTTTAGTCTCTTTAATTCAGGCAATTTCACAAATAATTGTTATAATTAGGGATAAATTGTGCAGATAAAGCTAATTAACTGTGAGCTGTTTAATTAGAGAACCATATGATAAGAGTACACGCAAGAACACATGGGAAAGCTTTCATCAAATCCATGCTAATCTCTGATAACAAGATCCCATTGTAAACGACTGATTGATTTAATGAGTAGAAGATTTGCAGAAATTCATGGAATTCAAGCTCTTTAAAAGTCTGTCAACAAAGTCTCACTAAAAGTGAATTGCTTTTAAAATGGACAAATGCAAGAGTGAAATAAATTTTCATAAATTAACTCATAATAATTATGCTGTAAATTTTCATGATCTCCGAGTTTTTTCAACTGAGATTGGGGAAATTGTCGTTTCCTTTTAACAGTAGATATTGACACAAAATGACGAAAACAAAATAATCTTCTCTGCAACATGAACTGAATGCATTAATAACTTGTAATTATTGATAATAATAATAATTAATAACTTGCAAAGAATACAATTTGTACATTCTATAGGAAATTAACAAATGTTTATTAGGAGTATGGGGTCCAGAATGAATGCTTTCTCCGTCTTTGGTATAAATTTCTGTCCTAATTAGAAATTTGATGACATTCAAATGGGTTTTGACCCATGGGGAAAAAGTGGGATTTTAATTCAAATCTTTGAACACGAAAGGGTTTATTACCAAAGACGCAGATCTCTTGATTTTACTGTTCTACCTGTCTCTCAACATTGCAAATTTCAAGATCAAACGAGGAAAAAGCACATGATATATAATATATGACTGTTTTCTCTTTCCATATGTATAGTCTCTTCATACATAGCCCACAATAATGAAAATGCCTTAATAAAGAAAACAAATGTAAAATTGATTTTACAAATGAATTTCAAACTCACCCACATTGTTCCAAGATCTTTCAAATGATCTGTGTGTTGTCTTAGCTGCTTCTGAGCCTGTAAATAATAACAAAGGTACATGAATATTGGTAAATTTTTTTGTACTGGTTACAATTTTATGTATCGGGCAATGTATCTCTATTCACATTCATTTAGACTTGTAAGCATGTAACCCCTAAATCAATACTGTATTTTATTTTATGTAAATAATTGTTTAATACATTCTGTGTACTTTTTCATCAAATAGTATTGTAAGACAAAAGTTTTTGAATTTCCCTCTGATTTGTATTCTTTTCTATTTTCTTTTTTTCTCAAAATTTTCTTCAATGTATTGAAACAGATTGCCTTCGACACATTAATACAGAAGACAACATGGTAAACAGTACATGTACACGTATCTGTGACTTAAAATGTCTGTTTAATTACATAAAACTTTTCACAAAGACCCAGCCAAGGGTAGTTTTTAACATTTCATTTGTGATAAGAGGTCATCATAAGATCAATGAACTTGGTGTCTTAAAGTCACTCATCAGTAAAATGGTACATGTGTGGATGCAATTAGTAGCCAGAGTAGACATAATTGGGTATAGTGTAATGACAGGCAACCGGAACTGTGCTACAGTATGCGTTTAGACATGGTTTAGACAAGGGCATGCTTTGAATAGAATGTTGGACTACAGACACAGTCCTTGTAGTTTGCTATAGTGGAAACCAGTAAATGGGGGATGCTCAAAGCGGTCTTGGTCTCCCAAACCATGGTTTTCAAGATTGTTTTGCATGGTTTTTACTGGTTTCAGCAAAGATGAGAACACAACCAATCCCCGGGAAATGATCTTCGCCCATAGAGTGTGTGCATATTGGGAGCACTACTCAATATACACTGTGTGTAGAATGCTTCAAATTTAGCACGAAACACGTGACCCCACTGAGAGTATTCCCACAGCAACACATACATTTTACATGTACAGATTTTTGCTAAACTTGTGAAACAAGGTTATTAAAGGGGAAGTTCACCCTGACAAAAAGTTTATTGTAAAAATAGCAGAAAAAATAGTAAAAAATATTGGTGAAGGTTTGAGGAAAATCTGTTAAAGTGTAAGAAAGTTATTAGAGGTCAAAATTTGGGATTTGTGACGTCATAAACGAGCAGCTGCCCCATGTGTTATGTAATATAAAAAGTATGAATTTCAAATTTTGTATGGTTCCTGATGATTTAATTTTCTTTTCATGATCGGGTGTGAAATGATTTGTCTATTGATATACAAAAGTTACAGTGAAAACCATTTTCAATTTTCTGAGAAATGACATTTCATTGATTTTTTACCATTTGCTATGTAGGAATGCTGCTCGCATATATGACGTCACAAATCAAATAATTGAAATTCTAATAACTTTTTAATTATTTGATGAATTTTCTCAAACCTTCGGCAATATTTTTTTATTATTTTTTCTGCTATTTTTACAATAAACTTTTTGTCAGGGTGAACTTCCCCTTTAAGTGCAGGCAAGTCAGTTAAGTCCCATACAAGAGCATGATTTTGAATGAAGTACATGTACTTTATGTGGGATGTTCATGGCTTTTCCTACACATTCATTGTTTATAGGCTAGCTAATCAGAGAAATAGTTAGTGTACGTGTTGGCCTATACTCTGGGACCAATACAATGTTATATTATTCTAGATTAATGTGAATTCCCCCAAACAAAGAAAAAGAAAAAAATGATAACAAAAATCATAGCCAAAACCAGTCCACAAAGGGGAATGATTACATGTATATGTATAGTAGTACTAAGTATGATGGCCACTTTCATGATGATAAAAATTTTATTAAAAAAAATGATTTAATCTAATGGGCCTATTTATATTTTATCAAAAAGGTGTTTTCAGTAGGGGAAGCTACTTTCATCTGAAATTTGGCATCCCTTTTTTTTGTTTAATTCATTTCCACAGACATATTTCAACACCAATAAAAAAAAACAATATACAGTAAGCTCTTGATATCTAAGGCCTAGATACAAAATTATATGCTGTAACTCCAGTCCAGCAAGAGTGCTTTATTTGGGCATTGGAAACATATCCTTGGCCATAATGCAGGGCATGACACTAGCACTGGTCCAACTATCCCAGACCAGTAACAATTGTATCAAGCTGATACATATATTTTCTTGTCTTTTGTAAATTATAAAAATGACTCCCATTAATTACATGTATGTTGTATGTGCAGGCTACTGTTTGTATGTTGTTGTTTTTTTAGGGGCAATAAAAACAATAAATGACAGCAAAATAAACATTTTTGTACGGTGTTATGGTCTTTTTTATGGTTTTCTTTATTTTGGGGCCAGTAAATTTAGGTTTGGACCAGTAAAAATTGAAAAATTGGGTATCTACTGGTCTGACATGAACAGGTTGGACCAGTAGAAAAAAGGGTTAGTGTGGAGCCCTGCCATAACTTGCCAGACAGAAAAGTAGGTCAATGCACTTTGATGTGTCCATGAAGTGTTGAAGAAGTCTGCTGTGCAAACCCTTCACTTGAGTTTAAGTGGTCTGAATACTCAGCCTACAATGACTTGTGTACTGAAGGCTCTCTCAGAGATGCCAAGTTCAAAGACCAGCAATGCGTGAGATTTTCTGTGAATCTGAGTGAGATCACAGTCATTGTGTACAATGTGTATGGGGATAGGCTGTGATATTTGCGTGAGACAGAGATTTGAGGGGATGAACACGAGTCCAAAATGCTTGAGTCTCACGCATAATGCGTGAGACTTGGTAGCTCTGCTCTCTTGCTCAGGAAATTGAAGCAGCAACATATGTGCTAGTCTTGTGTGAAGACCCACTTGTTGATCAAAGTTTCAATCAGGGTCTAATCCTGCAGACTAGTGTAGAAGTGGCAGCACACAGGGAATTCCTCTGGCCCCAATTGACCTCTGACCTCTTCTCTCTGAGGTAATATTACCAATGCAAAGACTTCCTTTGATTTGACACTTCAAAACATGTACATAGTACTCCAAAATTCTAGATCTGAAGCATGGGCAAACTTGACCAGACTATTGCTGTCAGGAAGAGCTTGTGCAAGGTAAACTGTTAACCAATGGATGTCAACATGAAGTGGACTTTTCTCAGTATACAAGTCTTTCAAAAACTAGTTTATAGGGGAAACTGGTTCAGGAAGCCAGTTTCGAAGATCGCTTTGCTAGCGTTCCCATCTGATCACCTGAAAGTGGTTTTCAAAACCATTCCAAGTAAAGTGGTGTTGTTGCTACGTCCACACTCTAAGCGGGGTGACAAGTCACCTCGTGATGTGCAAAATTTGTACAGTGTAGACATTCTACAAAGTGTGTGGAGTAGCGCACCAAACATGTGTGAAAGATTGCTTCCCAAAGAATGTTCGTGTCCTCATTCCCGCTTACACTGGTTACTTAAAGGAGGCAAATAGGTCTTGAAAACCACATCACGAGGTGGCTATCCAAACTGATTTGTAAGATTGCTTACATGATCGCTTCCCATTTATATAAATACATGTTAAACTACATACATGTTTACAATGTAGGACTGTAATGAGAACAGTGCAAAAGTCTGTCTTACACTAATGTAAAAGGGTGTTATAGTAAAATCAAACTACATTCACTCGCCAATCTGTACAGTATCTACCTGTCAATGATTGTGTACTGCTGAGCAGGTTGAATGAGTCATACTCTCGTGTACAGTACAAATACAATACGATTGGGCACTGGGAATTTCCACTCTCACTAGCTCCCTGACTGACTGGTCAGAAGCAAAGGACTACTGTACATACTGAATTTTGTGCTCACACAGAACCACTGACGGTGACGAGGTCATGAATCAAGAGGAAGGAATTCATGTGAACTTAAAATTGGAAATTTTAAAGTTATTTTGAAACATGTAGGTCCTACAGTGTATTCGCGATAGCACTGTATGCAAACATGTAGAACATGTACAATGTAGTCGCAGTATAAAACTGTAATGGGGCTACCTGAAAAAATTTCATGTAGGCCTACATGTATATATCACATGCATAATACTATTAACACTCTTGCTTTTAATCAAAACTTTGAAAAGTAAACTATATAATCTATTTGTAATTCATGAAAATGTATACGGTAATCTGTTATCAGCCCAAACATGACATTGGATAATACTACACATGTACATATAAAACAAGAGAATATAATTGTAAAATATTCTTGATTTAAAGTTCTAGTCACTTCCCATAAAGGAAGGCTAATGTGTGTGTAGCAGTAGATAACCTCAAGATGACACTTTATCTAATACCTTTAATAAACATGTATCTCTCCTATTTTCTGGAATTTATTTTTTTATTTTGCACACAAGCCAGTTTCATGAACATTTTTGAGGTACATGTAGATCTACTACATTATATGGAAAGGAAAAGTCACTGATATGCTGTATAAGGTGAAACATATGAAAAGGTTAAAAACATATTGCATTTACGTGTAACACCAACAATTTATTTTCATCTATACATGTGCCTGAGAATATAATTCATAGTTTTGCTTTCAAATTTAATATAGCGATAGAAGGAAATAACTGCATGAAATGCAAGAAGTTATGTAAACACGCCATCAATTTGTCTCAATGCAGATGATGACAAACCATATCATTTCCTCAGAATATAAGGGGAAAATGAATTGAAGTTTTCAAGAGGCATTTCAAAGCAGGTTTCACTTTTAAGATTATTGTTTGTGCAATAAAAAGATCTTATCTTCAGATTTACATGTACATGAATAAAGATATCGAATGAAAAAATGTATTAAAAGTGTCATGTTCAGATAAGTTTTCAAAATTACAAATCTGCCTTCTTTTAATAATAAAACTTTCAGTTCTTAAAACTCAATATATATATATGTACACATATATCTACATTGCATCTTATTTCTTGAGTGTAATTGTACACGTGTCATAATCATGATGATAGGTTGAATCTTTAAAGACAAAGTAAAAAGAATGACTGCTTCTGAATGTACATGTAAATTATACACATGTACGTGTTCACTCCCATGGCTTAAATTTTAAGTTTAAACAATAAAAAAAAGTATTTATTTTCGGCTGGGTACATACATGTAAGCACCAAAATTGATTTGCAGAAAAAAAGATCAATTTATGGCTAAACCATTTTTTATATAATGCGACTAACCAATTATATAATTGCATGAAAATGAATGGAGGGATTGATCCTACAATGTACATGTATACTATACTAGACCCTACATATTGCACTGGCCCCCTCTCATTGAAAAATAATTACACGAGTGGCATTTTATATGTCATGAAGGAATGAGCCTCTTGCTTATATCACTTTCCCCTGCTTAATACGTAAATTACAACATCAGGGACATGGGTAGCCTCTGAAACAGGTCTCATAAAGTTATTTTCAGTTGCTGATTGTTTTCTTCACAATAGTTCATGTAGGGACATGTATACTTCAGGAGAGCAACTAGCCAGCTACCGCCCCTCATAAAAACAAGATAAGTATATATAATCCAAGATGAGTTCAATCAATAAGCAGAAATTAAAAGGAGGTTCAAACTTCAAAACCAAGTTGACATGGTAATACCCGGGGGGGGGGGGTGGCACTCAAATATGAATTTTTGATAGGGGGTGCCCCCAGGGGGACCACTTCCATTCACAAGTGGATACCATGCGTGACCATGGGGTCTTGATAAGCACCCTAAACACGTAATTTTCATATTCTGAAAATGCACCCCTTAACAAGTATTGGCGTGTGAAACCCTTCCCTTAACAAGTATTCGAAACAAAACGATACTCTTGGCAAATATTTCCTGAAATGAACCCCTAAACAAGTACAGGAATGTTTTATTGTTACGGCTCCTTCGGTCGTCGGCTTTACCTTATTTGGTTTAGTACGACCCCACCGTCTACACCTCGCGCAAATCGGACTCTAAACACGAAGTGTTGGGGCAAAAAGGACATCCTTTATAAAAAAATTTTAATTTTGTTTTATCATCCCCTTTGTGAAAGAATTAAAGCCACTGGTTGCTTCCTTACAAGCCTCATCATTCTGACATGTAGTTTATTGGTAAAACCAACTGACCATATCCTAAAATATCTACTGAACAAAAAATAGTGATCCAAAAAGTGACTGAATGTTGTCCACCTTAACATACTGTATATATCTGATGATTCCCTTATGACCACCGGACAATTTCATTGTTTATTTCTGACATACATGTAGGCAAATTGAACATCACTTCTGACACACACAGGGCAAATTGACGATAACGTGGGTCTTATTACTGTGGTTTCACATATGTATGCACTAAAAACTGTCCATTTTTTAAGGAAACAGTATGACCTAGCTTTGTAGATTTTGATTATTTACTTGTGACTAAAACACTTGCATGAACAGCTTTTTCATTACCTGTTTTTCAACTACTTGACTATGTGCATGTAGTAAAAAAACAAACAAACACTAATTCAATCATTTTCTAGTTCTTATAAAAATTGGTCTTGATGCTTACCTCTTCATGGCCCTCTCGCAGTACTTTATGAAGGGTGTGACAGAACTTCCAGCATACCACCGGGTTACCCTGGACCGGTAACCTACACACCACACTCCAGAAGGTCGACGCCCCCTTCTCCTGGAAGGTTCCGATGATGATACCTCAAGATAGTATTTGTCAAGGAAATTAATATGTGATGTAGAATCCTAATAAAAGTAATTGCTGGGAAATTATTCTGATGGCGTCAATGGGAAGGATGGGGTTTCGCAGGAGGCCATCATTGTGAAGTATAAAACCATTTTTGTAAATGATGTGATCTAAGATTGTACAAGATACTTATAAAAAAAAATTAAAGTAAAAATGTAAAAAATATAAAAATTAGGCTCCCATCCCCCAAACAAAATGTATACTGTGCAACAATAGACCAGTTCGTAGTTACTTCATGGACAATTTTGGTCAAATGACCTTTCATTTCTTTCATTATGATAGGCAGATTTCAAAGCAAGATATTACGTAAGCTTGCCTTACATAGCAGGATGAAGAAATTGAATAGACCAGGTGACTAGAATAGCACACCAATGAACACTTTATGAAGTTATTTGTTGCATTCCTACTCTGAATGCATATCATAGCATGTTGCACAATGTACTTGGCAAACTGTGAAATACCAGTCGTTCGTGGACGCATTGTTGTTTTTTGTGAATGCAAATGAAAACCCTAATTCAAAAGAATATATGAATAATCAAGACATCAAAGTTGGTGCTTATCTCATTAGATTTTAAACCACCATGTCACTTTAGTACTAATGACCTTCCTCTGATCATGCGTAGAATCTTTTGATCATGCGCAGAAAGGAACTACGAACTGGCTTATTAGATCTACAGATTTGTCATGTGTAAAGAGTCTTTACTGTCTTTATGAGAGAGGCTGCAGCTTTCAAAAAGAAGCAAAATAGCATTTCGTTAAATTGGAATGTATTTGCAATAGTCCAATATAATCAATATTGATCATAGAAACTTTAATAAAACCTGTAGAAAGCCTTCTACATACTGTATTAATCACCTACCACCTTCATCGAACATCTCAAAGCAGGTATTATAGTAATACCAAAAGTTAATGAAATTATATTGCAAATCATAACCATTCAATTTCAAGGGAACAAAAAAAAGGATTGGCTTCAATTATAGCATTCCAAATGAACTACTCAGGAAGAACATACATGTATGTAGGGTTATTATAGGGTTGGGGCAGAATAAACATGAAAAATAGAAACTGATACATGTTTTAAAAAGAAAACAGAATCAAGGTTGAGGCTCTTTATTATTACAGGCAACCTTTTCTACATTTCTATTAAAAGATTGATCAATATAATTCATTCATAATTTGATTTCTCTTTCCATTTTCTCATTCATACAGTATTGATTTGATTTCTTTAGTATATTTTCCAAGTTTTCTATCATTTTGATATTTATCTATTTATTCACTTAGTTATTTCCTTATTAATTGATTTATTCATTAATGAATTCATTCTTTAAAATTTTATTTATTCATTTATCTATTAATATTCATCTTTTTATTCATTTAGATTTTTTATTTGTATCTTTCAATCAACCATTCTTTATCCCCTTTATACAATAAAAAAAGAAAAAAGTAGACCTACCAACCTCTGCAAATAAAAAATTGTATTTTTTATCCCTAAAACTGTATTTTCTCCCAAGAAGCTGTATTGTATGATACAATGTGCATTTTGGTTTTAAAATGATTAAAGACATTAATGTTGTGATTTCAAAATAAAATCTTTTTTGTTACTTAAACTTGAAGCTATCTGAAAGTGCTTTATTCCAGTTACCTACGTATATGTTGAAAAATAGAGATGTATGGTGCTGATTTTTCTCAATGAAATATAATTACCCCCCTCCCCCCCAAAAAAAAAATCATAATGCAGTATTTTGATTGCAAATCTAATGGTTGGTAGCACTAGCAAATGCTAACATCCCCAACTATCTAATGCTATATCACTGCTATCCAATGTTTGGAATGGATTGAAACTAATTATTCAGAGGGGGGGGGGGGGGTCTGGTCCTTGTTGCAGCTTGTTCAGTGAGTATATTACAAAAACTATATCATTTCATGGCTGCAAAATAAATCACACACTAATTTAGCATTCTTCATTCCATATATGGCTCTATTTGTCCCAAGCACAGCTTGAAATACTGCCAATTTTGAAACCTTAACATTTTCACACTGATTAT
This sequence comes from Lytechinus variegatus, assembly GCF_018143015.1. Classification (NCBI taxonomy): domain Eukaryota; kingdom Metazoa; phylum Echinodermata; class Echinoidea; order Temnopleuroida; family Toxopneustidae; genus Lytechinus; species Lytechinus variegatus. The sequence continues at coordinate 81,702,617 of NC_054741.1, forward strand.
GACCCAAGCTCGATGTGCCAAATTATTCTAGCACTCTCGTCTGTTTTATTCATTATTTTGGATCATAAATTCTTCACGCAGAATTCTTGCCAATCTGTTCATCATGTGTATCTTGACTGTACAATGTTCACCGTTTTGCAATATACGAAACATGTATACACACTACACAGTACTGCATTAGGCAAATTGAACTATTCTCTTATAAATGAAACTACAATAGGCCTAGTGAATTCAATGCACGATCAATTTCTTAATATTTTTAGCAAACAAGAAAAACCCAATATTGAAGTTATTTTTCATGATATAGCTTGAATTGAAATAAAAAACAAGGGTAAATTTTCTACAAATAAAATTACATGTGTACATCAGTATATTTAGATCTATCATGAATACAGTTTTATGTGCTTATTCAAAATGTTTAGAAATCATTGCCTCTAAAAGGGCATGAATTACGTGTAATAAACAAAAATCACAATATGCCCTTTTGAAATCGGCAATCAAAGGGACTTCAACAAGCATTGTAAAAAGGAGGTATAACTAAAGGGATGAAATCATACAAGTAATGTTTTGTTAATCACCTTATCACAACTGATTCATGATTAATATCAAGTTATATATGTGTTTGACACACAAATTTCTTCTGTATGCTATTCTGACATTTTGCTGTTATACATGTATTCAATAATTTGCATTGTACCTGCCATTGCAAAAGAACTGTAGTTTGAAATGGTAATTTCCACCTTTGTCATACTTAGCAAATTCAAACTTACTTTTTTTGTACAACCTCCTTCATCAAATCTTGATTTAGCCCTTGATATTTTACACAAACAGTTTTTATCCCCACCTCCTTCCAAAACTCTACATACTACACATCATAAAATGTACCCATTGCCAGTATTTTTTATATGAAAAACATTTTGACAGATTCTGCTTTTAATTTAGGAGGCTACACTCTACAAGCTCCGCTTTTTAGCAGCCTCCTCCATTTTCAACCTGATTTGTAATAATCTTGAATATAATTTTCTGTACAGGAATAATTGAAATATGTTTTGTTATTTATATATGTCAACATGTACAGAAGAAACTGTAATTGTTGAAAATGGAAATAAACGAATGAAATGAAATTTTTGGGGAAAATATTCCATTCCAAGTAAACTCTGTGCAAGCACATGTAAATCATAAAATGAATTCACTTTTTATAGAGTACATGTAAAGAGAAAAATTCCCAGAAATAGTGCCAACTATAAAGATTAGTTAGGATTATGAAAGATTTACACTGTACATTGCCCACATACATGTAATGTGCTATTTTGTGCATATATCTACGAAATATGGACAAAGTGATTTCATTTGAATACTGAGCCCCATCTTCATCTGGAATTGTCTTCATATGAATCTCTCAAGGGTGAGTCATCATCAGGGTTCCAAGCACTTTTTGTAGGTTTGGCTTGCTTTCCTCTCTCTTTTATAGTGTACTCATTAATATTGCATAAATCCCATTTGCTGGCATTCACCAAGCAATTTGGGGGTCTATACTTGTGGTTTTCCCATTGTGAGAGTCATTTTTTGTTGGCTAAAATGTACCAATGAGCGCTGTATAAATGCAGAGATTCTCTACAATTAGCAGGACATGCATCAAATGCGTAACGTGAATTTTTTCATGAAAATTGTTGTTTCTAAAGTAACATGTATGCCCTATGCATAATGTATCTGGCTATATATACAAACTTAAACGTTCAGCCACTTGCGCTTCACAGTTCTCTTTTAATACTCCAAAGAGAGCAGGGAAGTGCATTTAACTCAGACACTCTTATTTGGACCAAACCATATTCTAGAAATATTTTCCACAGAG